>NW_020273450.1:0-20821 GCF_003268045.1 Sipha flava
GTGTGTGTGTGTGTGTGTGTGTGTGTGTGTGATTATAAAATAAAAAGGTATTGTTAGGAGTATTTGCGTGATGGAAAACCTCGTAGGCAAAGCAGTGGATTAATATTCATGTGATTCCTGCAGGATTTACTGTGCATATTAAGGAGGACGTCGTATGCCTATATCACAGTTTCCGGGTCTCCGTTAAAAAGCCAACAACCGCATTTAAATTTAAAACCAAAACAAGGCATAATTTGACATAATAATCAAACCAAGTGAACTTGCCTCTTATTCTTTGTTTTAGGTTTCCAAAATTCGCAACCACTACTCATTATAATGATACAATCAAAGTTAATGTCGGCAGTTTGTAATTTAAGATGTTCACACAACCTTATAAATCGCATATGTGAAACAAAAATATGAGAAACAGCACAGTCAGTGCCGTCCTAAGTACCAATAATGCCTTAGGGCCTAAGGCAACCACATTTGACCCCAAAAATTTTTTGAAAAATTGACTTCACATTTTTAACGTATAATTTACCTCATTCCTTGTATATATTTAATGCTTATTAATTGAGGTATCTACATTTTTATTAATATTATCGTAATTTTATTTATATAATTGTATTTATTTTGTTTTAGTGATATTTCAGAATTTATACAGATTTCATTACTTCGATTAAATTATAGAAAAATTACTTTTTCTATAAGACAATACAAAAAAGTTTTAAAAAAATATATATTAATATATATACTCGTATATATATATTAGCATATAATATATATATATATACTCGTATATATATATTAGCATATAATATAATATACAATTTGATATGTACTCATATTAGATATTTCAGTATAAAAGGAAAATTAATATCTAGGTATCTATAATAAAATACTGAATTTTTCTTAGTATCATTAATTTGTTCGTACGGTGACTGAATCATAACCTAGCTGTTATAGATAGTATTTTTACGCGTGTTGGTTGTTAACTAACTATGTAAATTCATAGCATTATTATTATTATTATTATTATTATTATTATTATTATTTTTAATTAATTATTTTGAATAGGTGTTACTTACTTAACACAGCGTTACCCGGAACCAAATCGCTCGCAAACACTTTGGCTTCTCCAAACTTCGGTGGATAGGAAAGAAAACTTTCGAGCTGCACAAACGAGCCGTTTACCATTTCTTTTAGTTTTGCTTTCAGCAGATAACTAGTCTCGACGTTTTCTGTAATACAAAATCAAATACTATTAATTGCGATCATACACGCATACACACGCACCAGCGTTTAAAAAGCTTGGAAGTTTTTCGCGTTGAACACGAGCGTAAAAGCGTATAACTTCCGAGTTTTCCAAACACCTTGAAATGTCTAGAATCATCTTAATTGAACTTTACTGAACGTTATGTTGTATCGTCCGTTGGCGTTGATGGGTATCCGTCCTAGGTATCCTTTGAACTGATATAAACCGGTACTCAATAAGTTTCGAAAGTGCGCGGTAAATCCGACTTCCATTTTGTTCGGATTTTGAAGTTTCGACCTATCGTAGTGCAAACACAACGCGTTAAACAAAACAAACGTACGACTTTGCACAGTAATCCGGTGTATGTTTCGTGACTGTACCAGTGCACACGTTGTATTTTTTTTTATGGTTCGTATTGTAATATAGATACATTATACAAATACGAAATGTTTTTCTTCGCAACAGTATACCAATTTTCTGCTATTCAATCAATACAATTTGATTATATTAAACTGAAGCTAAGCTCCAGACAACATCAAAATGTAATATACATATTATATACACATATATACTTTGATAATCCGAAGTTTGTGTTTGAGTCCTATATTAAAACGAATGGTCTTTGTTTTAAGATATATTTATAATAATCGTTTTTCTGTATTGCATGAAATTATTAAATTCTTATGTCACCGTTGATTTGGAGTATCATATTTGGATGCATTAAATGTTTCGAAATCAACAGTATTGCCACTTTACGAGAACATATTAAAAAATTATTTCTTATGTATTTTTAAAGTGTTATTAAGCAATGTACGTTGATGCATTTTTCATTTTCTTTTGGGGATCTAGATAGTCTTATCAACTTCATGAAATTTACACAGTTAAAGTATGGATTTCAATTTATTTAATTATTTTCTGATAAGCATGTTATGAAGGAATTTATATAACTAGTTTGGAGTAAGGACAGTAAGCCTTTGTCAAAGAACCATTAAAAATAAGTTATTGATTTCAATGGTTAATTTACCAAACAAACCATAACCGTCACCGTACAAATTATTTTCCATTAAAGTCCATAAGTTAAATTGTATGAAATAGATTCATTCCAATTGTCTTACTTGAATAAAATTAGGCAACAAAAAAGTTTAGCTCAAAATATTTAAATTATTTTTATTCGTTGTTCTAATATTCTAGAAATGCATTAATTATATTTCTTAAGGGAAAATATTTAACAATAATTCATTTTAATACTGTGAAAATATAAGTTGACCGTTTCAAAGATAGCTATTATATGATGAAAATCCATAGTAATTTTTAACTATAATGAAAAAATTAAAAATTGTACATTACTTTTCGCTTAGCTGTACTTTTCATAATTACACAAACACGAACCAATATCGCACAAAATGCACAATCAATAGTCCACATAAAATTAGTATTGCACAGATTTATAAAAATATACACCCTAATTATGTGCATAAAAATAATACGACGATAGCGCGAATTAAAATCGATTTTTCGTTGTTGATAATTATTTTTTTACAAATATTTTTTTGTCACTCTGTCAAAAGATATCATCCGATTTTTTATTAGTGCTAAAATAACGATATTTAGTTCTAAATTACTTGAAATATTTCCACGGTTATTTGTAAAAATTTGTGCATACTGAGTATTAACATTAAATATTACGTGTGATGGTCTAAGATACAAAGTCGATACATAACTATCTACTTTGCAAGAAACTGTTATCAAATATACAAATATAAATGATACAAATATTTCAGAAATATAAATTTTTAATTACCAATGTTAACATATAAATGTAACGTTCCCTGAAAGCTTACGTTATGTTTCATAAAAAAAAAGAGTAATATCGTTCCAAGTTCCAATGTAAATATTACAATGATAATAACTACATATCTATACATAGTGATCAAATATTTTAAAATCTGTGTGTTATTGTTCCATGTGACCACCAATTTTAAACAATGGTATGTACGTATAAATATAGACATTTATTTTTATTTTTTATTTATAGATCGAATAATAGGGTAATAAGGGTGGTTAAACATACAGAGCAGTAAAACATATATACATATATATGTATAAATACATGGAGTTCTTTCTCACCTGAGCGATAACACTTTGATTGTGGTCAAACCTTCGGTCATCATATTTTTAACTGATATTTTTCCTCCAATTAGTCGGGCTTTGTGCTCAAAATGCAAAGGATTATCTAGGGGCAATGGATCGAATTCATGTAACCCAAACTCATCGTTACCTGAAATTATAATTTTCAATCAAATCAACCGTTTGAGTTCGATTTCAAACGTCACACACCATACGACAAAAATACATAAATCGTTTTACATCGTTTTTAATGATTTACTCGCATTATAGAAATATCACGGTTTTCCGTGTTGTAGCAGATATATTAAATTTTAAATTGACAACTTTAAACACGCTTCTAATATGACGAATCCCAATGGAGTGCTAAATAAGTTATACATAAGTACATTTATTCAAACAGTATTTCTCAGAAAAAATTGATTTATGATTTCTCATACATTTTTAATGGGATATAGGGTTTAGCATAAAATAAATGAGTAATAACTATCTGTTATCAGAGAATTAATACCAATAATTTTTTTTTGGTGTATCCAATACAATTGTCGTTTAATTGTAAATATAAATTATACGATGAGACGATGAATTTTCACATATTTTACAAATATAATATAAATTGATTGGAAAAAAAAAATAAGGCCAATGGAAAGGGATTAAGCTTTATGAAAATTTCCAACCCCTTCGTGAGTACGCTCATACCCGGAGTATTGCAATTATTATTTATTCATCGTAACTTTTGATTAATTATTTACAACACACTCGTCCGTTTGCGTGCGTGTCTGGCGTAAGGGGGTGTACGATATAAAGAACCCGACGAGTTTGATTCAGTTTTTTTTTTTTAACTAGTTTCTTTCCGTTTGTCCTTAAAATAATGCATCGTGGTCTATAAAAAGATGGATCAGTATCATTGCAGTTATGATATCGACCGCGAGTCGCGCCAAAAGTCGTTTGTTCCTCATCCTCTCATTTGAACATGTTAATTAAACGCCGGCGAACGCGAGGAACGAAGAATAAAAACCGCGTATCGATCAGACCAAAACGATAAACAATTATTACGCGAAAGAAACGCGGCATTACATTAGACGTTTCCGAAGTACTGATTGACCAAAGTTATTACATTTTATACCGTTATTACCATCCGTAATTATTTTTCGTTTCGTTCAGGACGAGAATTGCGGCTCTATTGTGTAAACGTATCCGTGTTTATTCATATTCTAAAAAAGGGAGGGGGAAGGGAAACAAAATATTACCACATATTGCTAAACACTTGTAATTTCTGAAAAAAAAATGTCAACATTTTGGCTACGCGTTACATTATTTATATTATTGTTTTATATACTTAAAATAATTCAATAAATAGGGTCTCAACTTTATACTATATAACTATATCTATATCCAGGGTTTAAAGTGACAAAAAAGAGCAAAAGGAACTCTGATCCATATGTCTTATTCAGTGTTCCATATATTCCCGTATAATTGCTAGATAATTAATTATAAATAGGTAGGCATTCCAGATTTTGAAATCCTTAAATCATATTAAAAGAAGTTTTTTTTTTTATGTGACGCTCATATAGAAATAAAAATAAGTGTATTTATGTGCACTTATATGTAGCCCAATATTATTTTGTTTTATTTATATTTTATATATTTTATGTTTAAATGCTATCTTCTCGCAGCTTTTATTGAATGGCCGACCGGAATACCAACATGCCGTTAAAATCGGGACTATCCCAGTTAAACCGAGACAAAAAGAAAAAAAACTGAGGTATTATTAGTGAATAATTTCCTTCACAAATTATTCATGTGCTATAAAAAATATGTAAGCTTTTAAATTAATTACCTAGTGTTATAAATAACAGATCTGGAACATCTTTTAAGAAAATAAAACAAAATTAAAAAAGGTATACTCGTATATTATTACATAACACAGTTGAGCATTTTAGTAAACTTTTCGGGGAATGTTAAAGGGGATAATTTATTAGCGGTTTGACAGATAAGGAGACTGAATTCTCTTGCAGCCCCTCCCCCATTTTAAACCTTTTTTTATACCTATTAGGTATAATAGAAACAAAAATAAATAAAATCAACAATTTTTTTTAATTTTAATTCTTTAAGAAGGTGCGAATTTATACAATCTAAAAAGAATAATATAAGAAAACACTGGATTAGAACTACGAGTACGGAATGATTTTTTTTTTCGTTTTTTTTACTAATGTGGCTATTAGTACATCATTAACCACCAAAAGTCCTTACTAATATGCCACCTTTCGAATATTTCTTCGGTCCTAAATAAAAAATCTAGTCTCTAAGTTATGGGTTGACCAAATGAATCGTAAAAGACAAAAATCGCGACAGAAAACATTTTGGCCCATATATTATAATTATTGTTAAATCTTTGTGAGTCCAAAGCAGGCACGAATTTTTACTCACCTTTATGGAACTCCTCGATTACATCGTTAATTCTTTTGCGGATGCAAACGTCTATTTTTGGATCGTCCCTAAAACATAAATCTGTGTACGTGTATTCCGTGTGTGGTCCATCGGCTGAAAAACAATAAACAAATACGGATAGAATAAAAACGTTCAAACCAATATCGATGTACAAGTCATATAATAAAATGTGATTTTTTCTGACGTGATTCATTTGTTTCCCCGGTCAACCAATACATTATGTATTATGATTTTAAGCAATTACTCGTTGTAAAAACACATATTTATAGTAAAAATTTTAAATTATGATACATCAATATTGGACATCATATCAGTAGTTAATTATTTTTATCATGCAATGACGACTTAATTTTAAATCTAAAACTTTATAGTCTCTACTACGTTATAAGAAAAAAAAATAAGCAGTCGTATTTAAAAAACGGTGACAATAAAGTTAGTAAAAATAGCGAAAGACATTGCATAGTGTTTAACTAACCGTATAAACATGGCTAGTAAGTTGATAAGTTAATCAAATATGATAAATTTATTTTAAGTTGATTGAAAAGTCGAGTGATCATTGTTTAAAAACCTCCTTGTACAGCATCCACGCGGCTGGTAGCGGTTTTACTACGCTTTGCGGTGCACGCCAGAGTTCAGTTTTAATAATTAACATAATAATTGTTTTCATACCGTTTAAACATATTATTTTTACATCCGTGTACGAGCTCGGATATTTTTACCCCGTCTTGTGTGAGTGTGTATTCATTTGAGAGGAGTGTATGTGATTTACGTCTCGCGTACAACACGCAAAAGCGCATGCGCTGGTATACTTGTACACAATATTATTTTAGAACGTATTCGAAAATAACCAAATAGAAACACACGCCAGTGTGAAAGACGATATTATAATGTTTGTGTGTGTGTGTGCGTGTGTTGTAAGATTGTTTTCATCTCATTACTTTTTTTTTCCTCGTACAATCCAAGTTCCATGGCCCAACCAACGACGATATCATAACGATTATTATGCAGAATATAAAGGCTGTTCGGAACACAACAATTATGATTTACAATATAATTTACAATTTATAATACATAATATTAAATACACTGACGACAACTTTTATCGCTTTAATAATCTTTTATCTTTTTTTCTATTTCACTTTTCCCGAGAAAGACCAGTGCAAAATATTGCCGCGTAGGTAATACACACAATAATCAAGCCTTGATAATATACGCTCATTATAGTATAACATAATATAATAAAATATTATTATATACTATCGGCCATATATTGTTTACAGAAATATTATATATTTTTTATCGTTTGTGTGCAAAACAAAAAAACAATAGAATCAACTGTTAAGTGAAATGCTTTTTTAAAATTAATTTTCTATCACACAATACGCACCCGAAAACACATACACTCATACACACACGTCGATCTGTCAATACCTATACCCACTGTTGTGCCAAACGCGTTTGGATTTTACTCTCAAATTGTCGACGCTCAATAACAATTAATTAATTAATCCCACTGCATCATTGTAGGTTTATATTTTTACCATCCATTTAGAACTTCAACTCTTTGATGGAAAACGTACTTGGTGCCGTTATAAAGAATAACATTATTGCAAATAGGCCACCGTACTGAATATGGTTGGACATTTATTTAAACTAAATATTTCATCGGTACCGTTCGATTTCCGGATGTCTCCAACTTACTATTGCTTATAACCATTGAAACGGAATTATTTCAACATTATTATTACTAATTTCACATTAGATTTAGATCAGGATCGAGTTTTATATTTACAACGTATTGAAGAAAGGTAAAAATTACTAATTTTGTATACGTATTATATTATAATACAATTATAATAGAATTTATCGCATTTTAAATATATGAATCTACTATATTTATTATTTTTTTACAATGACTATTTATTTTATTGAGCTGTTGTAAGACTGCCATGAACTTAGTTACATGTTTATTATGAATTTTTGTTATTTTATACTGATTACTATAATTCGATTGCTTAATTATGATTTTTCATCATATTTCCAAAATATATAAAACATAACATCGAATTAAATTTAAATTTGGCTGTGATGTAACATGATATAAAAATTATATTCCAATGATATAATAACACTATTATAGTAGTAATAATACTGTAATGGTTATATTTAAAAATGGATTGTTTTTTTTTTTTTTTTAATTTATATGATATAAGTTTTCCACAAGGTTACTGTTTGTCATAGTTAATTTATTAAAAACACATTAAATATGCATGTTATAAGCATTTATGAACAAATATACAATAATCCTCGAAATATGCAAAATATGCAATATAAAATTTGGTGTTTAAATTCAGTGTGAATGAATCGTGGACATTTTAAACCTCTATTGACGTGCATACACTTAGTATAAACATGCAAGTGCATATAAATCAGAGCTCTAGTCATTACCAAGTTTTTTTTCAGTTATTTTAAACCCTTAAATTGTTATTATTATATATTGTTCATTATATACATGATTATATGAATACCTATGTAGTATATCATACCACCGCTACAAGGATGAACGGTATCGATAATAATGAGTGTAATTATTTTATACAATACTAAATCAAGGGTGTTCCCAAAAAGTTATCAATTGATAACCGACCAATATTTTAGTGATAATCGTCATCTTCAATTTCTTAAAAACATAATAAATTGAGAGAACAAATAATTAAGTGAAATTTAGTTTTAAGAAAAACTTAAAATACAAGTTTTCATTTGGTTTTTATTCAAAATACTTTAAATAATTATTTTTATTATATTTATCTAAATATGCATTTGATAAAATTTTCGACCTTTAACGTAAGTAGTTGTAAGCCTACTGTAACTTAATGCCTAACTAAATATAATTATAAAGTAATTTTTGAGGCTAAAATAATAAATTTCTATTTGAATTAAAATATTTGACATCAGTTGATAGCAAGTACGCACACGACATCTTAAATTCTTCCAAATGTCCTACTAAACCAGTATTTGCGGTATTTTGTTTTACAATTTATTGTAACTTAATATCATTATTTATATAATAATAAATATAATATATTATTAATTATTAATAAAATTATTTAATACATTTTTTAAAATAATGAAGATTTCTTTAAAGAAAGGCGTGTGTGCAAAATTCATTTTATAGACAATATAATAACAACTATACTACTGCAACGTAAAATTATAATAATATCAATGGTTGTAAGTAGGGCCTGAATTTCAATGCAAACTGCATCTTTTTTTTTTAATGATCTTAGACAATGCTTTTCAAATACATAATATGTTTTATTTAACAGATATTTCAAAGGCAAAACTTTTATTCTGAAGTTTTTCAGTTTTTTTTTTTTTTTTTTTTTTGTTAACACTTTTCATTGTTTTTTCATTTTAAGAGCATTTTTCGGCTATTTTATTTATTTTAATGTATATTTTTACAATATACGAGTATATTATATATTATTTGTACATATTAAAAATTTCAAATGTAAAGAATATGTTTTTAAAAGCACATTATGAAGATTTAAAGTTTAAATTTATTGATCCAACTCTTCCTTAACCAATACAACCAATACTAATACGTTGAGAACTTGGAAAAAAAGTTGCAGTATACTACTGTGAATGTTTTCAATTTATTGAAAGAGTATTCGATGGATTTGAAAAAAAAACAATGGCATAGCTATCAAAAAACAAAACATTTAAGGGCAGTCAAAGAAATTAAATCAAATGTAACATTTATAATAGCCAACTATGAAAATATAGCAAGATGCATAACTTCTAAAGTTATATCTTTAGCTGAGATAATTGTTTTCATAAATAATACCAAAACTTGTATTTCAAATAATACAAGTAATTATGAAATGACAATAATGAAAAAATTAGAAAATATCTTTAAAAAGAACTGTGGTTATACTGCAATGAAAACAATTTCGAACATTTTAAAAGTCAATAAATCTATTTTACAAACATATTAGGAGAATTAACACTAAATAATATTTGCCACTTCAAATTTGCTATTCAGTCAATACCATCGTCGTAAGTTAACGTTTTCAATTTGCCATTTTTTTTTTTTTTTTTTTTAATAAAATTAGAATATATAATATATTATATAATTTATTAGTATTTATAAGTGTAATAAAAGAATAAATTTCAAATTTTTTTTGGCTGTTTTTTAGTGAATTTTTGTATGGTTTTTAATGGATTTAAATAAGCGTCCTAATTATAAGACAAAATAAAACTCAAAGTTGTAGAGCATAACGTGAATATTATTAAGTCGACTTTGTAGATTACAATTACCGTTAAATGACAATGAAAATTATATTTTGCTTGCGTGTCAATTGTTATTGTAATTATTTTATTATATAACAATTATAAATTTATAATTGTTTATTGTTCTTAAAAATATTGATTTATTTATAAAAAGTTAGTACAGATTTTTTATCCTGATCATTCACAACAATGCAGCTTTCAAAACTTCATTCAAACTTCGCAGCAGCCTGCATTACATTAACATGACTTCAATATACATTTCATAATTTATAATACAACAGATCTAACTTAAACACACACACACACATATATATATATATTTTATAACTAATCGAGTTTAAGTGATATAATATGTTTTATATAACATGTATGTTTGTATCACTGACAGCATAATATACTAATACAGTTCATTTCCTATAATAATTATTTTCAGATAACCTAAAAAGGTCACACATTTTGTATAATATAAATGCATAAGCTTTGAACATGTTAAATAATTTGTACGCTCATTAATAATTAGCCTGTTTGATTATAACTTTTTTTTAGAATATTAGATAAGTATTATAAATAACGTGAATACGGATCATTTTTTTTTAAATATAATTTCAATTGAGTAGCAAATTAAATATTTCCGATAATTTCACATTTTTTTAATATTAAATATCTGTTAATTAATTTTGATATATATTGTTCTATAAAGTTCAGCTGCAGTTATTTCTTATCAAACTGTTAATTTTATAAAACAGCGAAAATTATAAATATACTTGAATGAAACACAATTTTAACTTCACCTATTCACTTAAATTATATTATTCACAGATCATCGTAGAAAATATATAATATACAATTTGATATTTAAAACCATCGAACGGTGCAAATTGATAAAACTATATTAATATATAGAGTAGATTAATAGGTAATAATATGTAGAGTAAATAGCGGCACGATACGGGTTTTATTGAAGAAACTGCTTCATAACTAGTAGTGTTGTATGATAGAAAAGTTTAAAAAAAACATTAAACCAAATTTCATAAGGGTTGAATATGATTTTTTTTTTCTAAACAATTTTCTATATTGAATAATTACAATAATTACAATCTATAAAAAATATTATTTCATATATATTTTTATCTTTAGAATTTTATGGACGTAAATTTTATGAAAATGTAGACTATAACGATATTATTGAAAATCACGCAGAAATAAAAGCCCGAAAAATTAATTTTTGATGAATAAAATGGTTTTTAGTGTATTTTTAGTATTTAAATTCATATGTTTTATTAAAATGTAAATTCGTATAAATATGAATAACTGACGATTAAGGAATTATATAAGTAAATAAAGAAAAACATGTTAATTGAGTCTACTGTAAAATTATTTTATTTTCTTTACCTGGCGAGATTATGATTTTTTATAAACACAAACTCCTTATTTTAAATTATAATTAGGGAGGTACCTACCAAATTTGTTGTGTGATAAGAATTATTGATGTCATTATATATTTATAGATAGATCATAGATATAAACATATATCTACAAGGTTTTAAAAGTATTTTCGCCCTGGACTTCGCAATTTCTAAGGACGGACCTGGTTCAACGTATAAGTAAAGGGAAATTTCCGTATCACTTGACTGACGTAGTTTACTAGTTACTGTCTATTTGTACATGACTATGTGTGATATATTATATGCAATTCCTTAAATACATTATTCATACGTACTTTACACTAGTTTTACAGAAAAACAAAATAATAATACTATCACGTCAAATCGACGCTTATAAAATGTTTCAGAAAAAACTCCATCAGTACAACATACAAAAAAACATCGATGTCGATTTATTATTGCTCAGATATTTGACACATATTATGGCACACGATTCGTATATACCGCGATTGCATTAGAGAATTATTTTTTTCAACCATTAATGTATTCAAACAACGCTTGCGTATAAGAGCAAATTCTGAAATTCCATTAAATGATTTTTTAGAGTCATATCGGAATGTTTGAGTAAATAAAACACGGTTAAACTTAAAACCTTATTGTGAATATTAATCTGTTTTCAGGAATCATTATCAAAAATTTCATCTTACAGTCGACTTCAGTTTAGAAAAATACAATTTACTTTAATTTTTTTTTTAAGCAATATGACGTATAATATACGAGTATTGTGTACTTTCACAGTCAAATTTTACTCGATACGAAATATATCGTTTTTTTTTTTTAAACCGTAAAATCGACAATAAAACTAATTATAAAAACATTAGAAATGTAATTTTCTGTTTTTAAAATGTATTTTGATGAACAAATGTAATTTTCGAAAACCTAATCATCAAATGGAAATGTCCCCGTGGATTGAAAACGTTTGGAAACATATCTATTGTCCCGCACCGAACGGGGTTCGAGCGGTTCAATTAGTAATATACATAATATAGTTCGCGTCACGATATTATCTGTGGATACCTGAAGTGTGGTAATACGGTACGTAGACCTACGACTCGTGCATCATAATACAAAGTGTCCCAAGACAATTCAACAAATGCGATAAATTTTGTTCTATTTATTATTTTTAATTATTTATTATTATTATTATTTTTTTTTTAATAAATATTTAGTATTTGCGCTACAAATAAATTGCATTAATTTTTTTTATGAATTTTTGGAATTCAAATTTGAAAATTTGAAATTTTATTCTACAGTTAAAAAAATATCCTAAATATCCATTTTAAGTTGAAATTTAACAAGTTATTTTAAAATCATACTTTTTCTAAAGATCCTATTTACAAAATGGCAATTTTAGATTTTTTTTTCAAACTGAAGAATAAAATTTAAAATTGTCAAATTTGAGTTCTAAATATCTAATAAATCTTTAAATACCATTTGGCTTTAATGCAGGACATAGGTATTTATTAAAAAAAAAAAAATGCAATTCAAAAATAATAAACTAGACGAAAGTTATTCTGTTTTTCGAATCATTCTGAAACACCCTATGTACCATAAAACATATTATTACCCTTTACTTACCGGAACGGACGAAAATATTTGACGAGACGAACAACTCCAACGTCCAGATCGTCAAAAAGATATTGTACTTGTTCATCGTCGTTGAGACTACAGAACGAGGGTGTGCAGATTATATACGTAAACGATGGAGGAACAAGGAAAACAATTAAAAAAAGAACTACTCTTCTTATAAAAAAAATAAAAACGATATGCGTACACGCGTTTTATTGCGAATCGTCGCAAACGAGATTCCGTATTTCTCTCTCTCTCTCTCTCTCTCTTCTCTCTCTCTCTCTCTCTATCTATCTATCTATCTATCTATCTATCTATCTACTATTCGACGGTCAAACGCTTTCGGACCAACCCCCGTGCTCACCACTTCCGGTGTACGAACACCACACGTATTTTCGGTTTACGCGTTGCAGTGAAAAACGTGTGCTCGCTCGAAAACTCTAAGTCGAATTACCGTCAAGACTTACATCGCGACCGTTATATAACCACTGAAAGACTAGCCAAACTTGGTGCACGGGTAGGACCCGGTCCTGCTCGGATCACCTTTAGGTCGACGTCGCGTCCGCGGGGTTCTCACTTACCGAAACAATAGGCGGACATCGCCGATCGATCGATTGTAGTGAATAATATAAATTATCATCGATCACTGACGCCGCCGAGTCGGTATATAATATATTTACATTTCTATTGATCCGCCGCTATCGATCGACAACACAAACGGCAGTCTCACACTGAGTTACGTTCGTAATAATATATTGTGTTCGGTGAAACCCATTTTTTCGGGGTTTTTTTTTTTTTTACATACGTCTAATTGTTATTCGTATAATACTATGGTCGTCGTTTTGTTGTTGTACGATTGTTTCGCGCCGGCGAAAAGCTGCCGGATACCGGAAGGCTCGAACGCCGTGAAATAATAATAATGTACACCTGAATACGCTGTATATTATGTGCGCGTTCAGTTAGCAAACTCGAGAAAGTTCAACATTCGAAATGGGGGAAAACAAAAGGAATAAAACGAAAATCAAGAATGAATTATATTGTTTGAATGAAAGAAAAAAATGAGCGCGCTTCACAGCGACAACATACGATAGGACAACGATAAGGTGCAGCAGTATTCCTCTGGCACTCGTTTCGGAAAACGTCATAAAAACATATGTGTGTGTGCGTGTGTATGCGTGTGTATGTAAATTAATATATGTAAAAGTAATAAGCAAAAAACCGTGAGTCTCGTGAAATCGTTTTCAATGGACATTTGTTTATTATTCGTGAATTATTAAATAGACCAATTTATAAAACATTGGCTATACATTACACAATATTTTTATTTTTTTCTTTTACTTATTTTTCTGTAAGATTATATTGCATTTGCTTGGTCGGTGTTATATTATGTATCTTGTGTGTGTCTGTGTTAAACTTATATAATTATCAATGACGATGTCGTTATGATGTACATAGCCCTGACTGAGCTGCATGAAACTACTATAATACAACCATATTATTTTAAAACATCTCCATTTCGTACTTAATAATGAACAAAGTTCAATTTTCGTCGATCATTTACTTCGTGAAATAAGTAATATGTTTAAAGTGACTTGTTTTTATTTCAATTTAATTATGGTAAGTGTGAAAATGAAACATTAAAAAAATAGTTTTGAAAACAATTTAAAAATATTTAATCGTACTATCATCATGTTCAGAACATGCGATTCTCGGATAGGTATTTGATTACCAATTTAAGCTTGGTAATTATTAGCTAAAGGCGCTCAGACGTGATGATTACACTAGATTGTCTGGATTTTTTCAGCAAATTGTTCTGGAATCCTGATATAAAATATATCGTAATTAAATTACTATATAAATGGTCCATCATTTTTTTTTCTAATTCCTTTTAAGAGTATTTATAAAATTAAAATATTAAAACTATTAGCTTGACTATTTTCAAACAAAATTAATTTTCATTAGTTTTTGAAATCTAAAATTATTAGGAACGTACACAATTTTTTCCCCTTAAAAACCCTAATTTTCATTATGTATAAAATACTTATCCAGTATATTTATTTTAAAAACCTAAGATTTTATTTGAATAAATTATGATTATATCCAGAGTCATTATTACTGTGTTTTGAATTGATAATTAAATGTTTCGTGCTCCCGTTTAAATGAGACATATAATATTCATAGATTAATAACAAAGATACACAAAGTTCAAAAACGCATGAGTCGCATAAAATTGAACAATAGTTGTAATCTTAAAATATTTATATTATTTACGTCATTTAAACCCTGTATATGTTGTGAGACACCCGATACTTAAGTATTTGCAAGCTTGCAGGAGGACTTATGTATAAGAGACAGCGGTATGTGCGTTAGTCAACAATGTTGATTCTTGGACCAGTCGGTCCCACGGTAGAGATAGTCTAGACCTAGTCCCGGCATAAATTGCCCACTCTTCAATTTTGATTAAGCTATTAAATTCAATTTATTGTTATTTTTTCTTTTAAATAAAACAAGAACTTGGTAAAAATCGTTCATTTTCGTTATCTTTGAAACTTTTCCTACACGCGTCTAGTGAACAAAACGACGACGTCGCACACATCATCTACGAGTTTAACTTAACGCGAACGAATTTCGAAATTATTTGCTTACTCCGCGAATACATAATATCGAAGCTCGAGTCCAGACGAAAATGTTACCAAAATATCATATTGTTGGTTTTTGTTGTACACTGAACGTTCCAAACGTTCATCCCCACTTCTCGAACGACGAACTCTGCGCACGCCACTATGGGCACTATATGTATTATTATACAAAATCACGTTAAAACACTTTCGGGTTATGATAAATTTTATTTTTAATTCGTACACTGAACTTGTGTACCAACAAACAACAACAATAAACGCAACCGTGGAAATATTCCACATTATATTGTACGATGCATTATTGTATACCATATTATAGTGTACTATTATCCGATACGTCGTGTCAATTTAATTTCAAAAATATAATGATTAAAAATTTCACTTCGATCTGAAATAGTACACTTTTACATGAACTATTACTCTCAGAAAATTATTTTTATGCTAATGTAAAACAACTGTAATAATAAAATACCGACCTAACCAATAGCGGTTTAGAATGTTGATGAAGGAAAATTACTATTCATACAAAACATCATGCGGCTGTATAAATATTAACATAATTCGAATAAACTCATCGAACAGCAGACGAGTAAGTTGTTTATTATGCACATATTTGTACATTAATTTATATTAAAAGCGTACGAGAAAAACAATTAAGTGTACTATAACATTTTAAAAATTTTACTTTTCCTTCATGTAATTTTAATTATAATGACAAATGAGACCGAGATAACAAGGCGCCGTAAATAAAGTGTGTGCATTTCTATTGACGAACAGTATTCAAATACGTAAATTGCTACAGTTTAATCGTGTCTAGTTGTAATATTAACTCATAACGTACTCGATTGATTTTCATACAAAGTCTGAGGTAGACCTCAACTCGTTGAAAACAAAAACACATCGAAAACAGTCCACCAGCGCCGTAGTATACTATTGCATGTCTAGTGCCTACATAACATACAAATATAGCACATGTATATACCACGAACAAAACTAGGTGAAATTTGAGGCCAAATCTAAAAATAGCGAAAATATAAATGATCCATCCCATCTCCTTGGCCGACGGCGAACGCGACATAAAACCGAATCGAATGACTACTACACATGTGAAGGGATACAAATACAATTTTATTGATACTAAGATTCGTTTACAGTTATATGTGATAAATAATCGACTGCACGCATTAAATATGTATACATATAAATGGTTTGGCTAAACGTTGGGACTCGAAAGAATAAATAAATGAACTCATACTTGACCGCGCTCTCATCCCTTCCGCCGGACGGAAACGTTAACCGTGGCCCACTTTGACCAAATTAATTATTATTATTATTTTGATTATTACGATGATCGGACAAAACACCGGCTACGACAGTGACGATTCGGTAAACGGCGATTGGGGCATATATTCGTCGTGGCCTCATCGCACGCGCGTATTATATAATATCCTTGACCTATCTAATTAGACCGATTGCGAAGAATCGACGGCGGCCGTGCACACAGGTGTTGATTTCTGCGACGGTGTACGGCGCTAATAATAATAATATTATGTTCCTCATTTAGAAGACGGTGGCGAGTCGCGGAAAACGGCCTAATATAGGATGGTAGAAAAAAAAAAAAAACAGAAAAAATAAAAATACGCCAACGTTTTTTTATTACATGCACATCGCGCGTGTTATAGAACACGTTCATAATAACAATATACACATGAAGAATTGTATACATGCGAACGAGCCCTGCCGCACCGTAAGTCGGACGATGTTTAAAAATAAACTGCGTCGTTGCCACCGTTCGTCCGAGTTGAAAATCATATGATGCCGCTTGGTATTTTGCCCTGCGCCCGTAAATTTGCGAAAGTATACGTGTTAGTGTATGTGTGTGTGTGTGTGTGTGTGTGTGTGTGTGTGTGTGTGTGTGTGCGTGCGTGCGTGCGTGCGTGTGTGTATATGCATGTGCATACGTGTACGTGTGTGTGCGCTCTCGCCGCGTCCGGCTAAAAGTAAAAGCTTTAAGCTATAAATACACGAATCCGACCAATCGCGAGCCGTGTTGTGTGTCAAGTGTAACGCAAGTGTCTTCCTATGCGAAACAGTGACGAGTCCTGTTCAATCCGGTGAAGTCCTGCGAAGTCAACTGCCGTCCTCGACTTCAGGTTGGTGAAATGTTTTTAACATTCATGTTATATTTTTTTCTACGTTTTTCTAACACAACATCTAGAACTACACAACGCTATATCTGTATCGATATAGTAATGATAAAAAAGTCATCGACGAGCGATCTTATAATTATTATTAGTATTTTTTTGATTATTTTTTTTTTATTCTAACAACGACGATTGCCATTTTTTATAACTCCAAACGATCACTGCCGATGCACTTGTACAATAATAATCATAACACAGCGCGTAAACGTGTTCGCGTACGCTACTGCTTCACCACGACCGCGCCCGCCACCTTGACCACCATCGTCGCTCCGTAGTGCGCGTACAGTCATTACAAAACGTACATCGACTTTTGTCCGTTGGTCAACTTGCTGTATAATACCCCAACGGCATAGCAAGTCGGAAAACGTCTACGGGGAGAAACCGCACCCGATTTTGTCGCGCGACCCCCGTCCACACTAGGCTGCGTGCAAAACGCCAACGCTGCCATGTCCCTCCCGCCCGGAATCGCTGTGCACGTGCTCTCGTAAAACGTTGATGGTATTTTTTCTATACGTTTCAGATCGTTTCAGTTCACCCGAAAAGCATACACACGACAAACGCCGCGACAACCATGGCCGACGACGAAGTGAGTTTTTTTTACAAAAATATTTTTTGAAACACCGCATTACCATGCGCGCGCACGGTCGGTACTTTGATAACATGTCGTGTTCGTTGGTGTGCACCACCAGGCTAAGAAGGCGAAACAGGCGGAGATCGACCGCAAGAGGGCCGAGGTGCGCAAGCGTATGGAAGAGGCTTCCAAGGCCAAGAAGGCCAAGAAGGGTTTCATGACGCCGGACAGGAAGAAGAAACTCCGTGTAAGTATGACGGCGTACGGTTGGGGTTGACGGTTGGGCGGTGTACTCTACTGTGTGTTTGTCTGTTTCTCGGGCGCAGCTGCTTTTGAGAAAAAAGGCGGCCGAGGAGCTGAAGAAGGAACAGGAGCGCAAAGCGGCCGAGAGGAGGCGGATCATCGAAGAACGGTGCGGACAACCGAAGAACATCGATGACGCCGGCGAAGGTAAACGATCGCGTTTCGAGATCCGTTCGCATTCTTGGCAACGGACCAGCTTCGTTATAATTGTTGTAACCAAGCCCACGCGCACCGCACGCCGACGGCGTCGGTGACGATATCATCATTATATTTATTTCAATTTTTTTTTCACCCCCGAAACGAAATAGATACGATTAAGCGCGTGATCAAAGAGTATTACGACAGGATCACGAAATTAGAAGATCAAAAGTTCGACTTGGAATACCTTGTGAAAAAGAAAGATTTCGAGGTTAGACGGTCGTTTTAACGCTTAACTGTATAATATTTATAAATAGGTCATGGCTTTTCGACATCATGATTCCGCGTTTAAGCTTTTTTTTTCTCTCAACACACGCTGACTTTCAGATTTTCAAGAAATTACTTACATTTTTTTGCTTTTTTTTTTTATTCTTTTGATTTCGTTTCGCTTCAACATATATTTATTTCATGTTTTTTTTTTTTTTGGCTTTGTGACAGTCTTTGGACGCACGCACGTACAAAGGCATCCATGTTTTATTTTATACGCGCACATTATACACGCGTTGGCTACACTAACGCTTATTAAAAAAATAAAAAAATAAAAATCGCACTCTTATGTTGCCAAAACGGCTGACAGTACAGATAATATACCATAAAGCTCTAGATATACATTTAGTTTTTCGCGCAAACGAAGAATGTGCATAATATTATTTTTCGCGTATAAAAAAATATTACAAATTAGGAATTTTTCACCCGATTATTTATCGGTATTACCAGTACGATAGCGATTTTTACAAATAAATAAAATATGTTATGAATCTGTATAAAAAAATATGGGTTAAACGTTGTAAAAATAAAAACCGCAACAATTTGGAGACAAGTTAGTCAAGTATTCAACGCTTTTCGAATTCGATCGAGAAGCAGTATTCCAGTATAATGTAATCAAATGCGGTGTCGCCGAACGTATCCGAAATATTGCGTTCCACGTTGCCCTTTTTATTTTACTATCTCATTGTATTGATGTTTAGAGGAGCTTACGGAAATCTGCGAAGAACTATGGAAACGGATATGGCATATTGAGGGCGTAAAGTTTGACTTGGAAAGAGATATCAGGATGAAAGTTTTTGAGGTAACATTTACATCACACCTACCTATGTTGCTACCCACCGCAGCACGTAGCGGTCTGTTGCATCGTTTAAACATTTCCATCACGAACTGCTGTAAAAATAAAAAATTAACTGAAGAGTACCGGATAATACTATCGGGTTTTGTTTTGAAGAAAAAAACTTTTCGTCATTTTCCAATTATATTTTTCATTGACAAATGCACATACCTATATAATAAAATATACACTTTTTCACTCTATTAAAACTTTTCGTTCAAAAACCATATAACGAATTCAAAAGAAACGTCTTCAACGTAGATATACTTTATGCACACACAATAATTGTATTCGAAATCTTAAAACTAATTGATTCGAATGGAATGGTGTAATTAAATATGGAATCTATTTTCAGTAACGCGATCTAGTAAACAGACCGTGTGCCGTTTCGATTGTCGTCGAAACGGAAGGGGGCGAACCCAGTAAATGTAAATTTAGCCACTCCAGTTATAAAATTGCACGCGATACCGACTTTCGTTATGATTGTCAATCGTCTAGATTCTAGACTCTAGGATATGATATTTTGTTCCACGACTGCATCCAAAGTTATAATTTAGCGAGTTTTATCAAACATCAGCCTCGTACAGGAAAACACAAAAAACGCTACTGGAATTGGAATTTTTTCGCAATAGGCTGGTTCTTTTTTTTACGCTTATAATATATACAGAATATACTCGTGCTCCCAGAA
>NW_020273451.1:0-31044 GCF_003268045.1 Sipha flava
ACCCCGTTGATATTTTGTTTAGATGTTTGTATAAAAAACTCAAAAAATATAAAAACACGAACGTTCCTCCGAAATCACCCCATCCATCATTTAGGCAATAAAAAATATTAAATAATGTTAAGTACCTATCATGTGACATTCGAATTTAATCAATACTACCATTACAGAAGTGAAGAAAATACCTCGAAGGGTGACTGGAAAGCTTGCTTTTGTTTTTAGTAATTTTTTTGTGATTTTGATAATGTAAAAGCTTAGCTCATTCAGATGTATACATTTTTATCTAAATAAATATATATATATTTGAACTAGAATGATAACGGTTAATATTTAAGAATTACAACATGAAAGTTGTCTTGACATTTTTAATTTATCATTTATGACATTAAAACACAAATTAAGGTAAGGATATGCGTTCAGCGTTACAGCAAAATAATTACGTTATGATTAATTATTGATTTGATGATATCACGTTTTAGCGGAGGCGTATTTTGCTGACGTCCACGCGAAAGTCGATTTCTTGTTTTGGTATAGAACCCGAAACGGAGAAAATACTATTATCGCTAAGACAAAAAATAATGCGAGAACTATTGATATTTAATGGATAAAAGCGAAGGTTTTACCGATTCAATCAAGAACAACTTTTATAATAACCGCAGTTTTTCGAAAAATTATAAAGCTTGAATACCTATATCTAAAAAGCCATATTATCATTATATATTATTACTTGTTATTTAATTCAGACTTGTATAGAACTTGTATGAAAATTATATTATTTTCTAAATTTTGGGTAGTTATAATTACCTGAAGAATTGTATAAATGCAATTAAGAAAAATCAATGTTTGAACCACGGTAAATTTGACGAACTGGCGGTTATAGAAATATTTTTTACTATTGATACTCTCTGTATCTATCGACTATACCACTATATAATATATTGATCTTTTTTTACGTCTAAACTTCTGGTATCGTCTAGTTGAAATGTCTATTTTTACCTACACTCATTCATACCTGTGTTTTGATTCATAAAGTTTCATTTGAAAAAAAATATATATATTAAACAAAAAATTTTATATGTAAAATATATAGTTTTTTTAAATTTTTTTTATATATTATATTTTTAATTTTAATTTAATTTTTTATTTATATATACACTTATGACTTAAATAGATTTTACAAATATTCTATCGATTATTCAACTTCGTCTACTAGTTAAGACAACAGTAATTGTCTCTCTTATTTTAATTTATTTGAAATTAATTTTTTTTTTTTTTAATTTATTTTGTTTGAATCCAAATTAAATTCAGGACGTTCTTCTCTAAAAAATGTTTGCGCGTGCATTGTAAACTATGACGTTTATGCGATACGTAATACTCGTAGTAATAAAAAATATCTGGTAAGATGACTAAATTCCGAGACCACTACTGATAACGAGTGTTATTGTCAAGATCCATGGACTATCTTCGCATTCAATAATGTGCTTGCGAGCTTTTATGCACAACTGTGTATTATGTATTCATATAAAATACACTGCCTGTGAAAATTCCTCACCAATGAGATTATTGACTGTGAACTTACACATATGTTATGACAAAAATAACGAATTTTATGTTTTTAGTGTAATTTAGTGATAATACATTAATATAATATGTGGTTCTTTCTTGTACAATAAACATTGAATCTATAATAATTTTATTCATATTGTTTTACATTTTTCTTCGCGAAAATATTCCTTTCACTTTCAATATAATGTTATGTAAATTTATTAAATCAATTTCTTAGATCTTTTGCTCTCGTCGATCTGTAATACACATTAAAATAATGTACACGTAAAAATTAAGAATCTGGTATTATTATTATTAAATACTTGTTATTGCCCCTTCTACTCGATAATATGTACTTATAAAAGCGATTTTCTTTACATGTTATAACTGAAGTATTATTAGTGCTGTATGGAATTGTAAAAATATTTGCTCATTAGGACATACTTCTGAAACATTTTGTATTTCATTTGAGTAAATACATTTTTATACGAGGAAAAACATTTAGTTAGTGTTCAGATATAATTTTAATTTTATTGGACATCTACTTCACGAAAATATTGATTTTACTTAATAGATGCGATTATGACAAATACCAAAGCGTTAAAGAATGCAACGTCGAGAAATTTTACTCAAACCAAACAGTCAAATATTTGTTGAATCATGTGCGATATTTTGTTTATGATAGAAATTCATAACTACAATCTGTTCTCGTAGTGATGTGATTGTGTGCTTTTTTTTTTATCAAATATTTTGATGAACGATATAGATATCGTAAATAGTTTACACATCCGCAGTGACGTTGACAATGACGGAATCATCGGCGAGACCCACAAGTAGATCGTATTACAAATCATTATAATAATTTTATCTCGCTTCGAGACAACATTTTGCGTATTAAGGCTATTTGAAATTGATGACACGTCGAAATTGATACGAAATAGGTACGGTCAAATGTAAGCTCCTATATAATTAAACTTTTTATCTGACAAAACCATTCGGTGTAATCTTCAAAATCGACCTTTTACCCGGACAAAAAATGACTATTGATGTCTCGAAAAAAAAAATTTCTTGTAGGTACCCATATTACCAGTGGTCGAAATGGCTCAAGATAAGTGGAGGGATGCCTTATTATTCAGATTTCCTGATATCATAACATTCTTCACACCTTGTGTACCTATAATATTTTTTTTTTTTGTAGTTCATATAAGGTATATTATCTAAGTCCGTAGCTCTAAATACGGGTATAATATGGGTTGCGAAACGGCTTAACAACACGATAAGCCGGGCGTCCCGGTTTGAATGTTAAAAACAATTATAAAAATATAAAATAATAAATCTAAATATAAAAATGATAAGTATATCACTTTAAAATACAAATCTTAGAAGGAATGCGTTATTGTAGAGAAAACAAGTAGAGGGATGTAAACTGTAAATACAAAAAAGTAGAGGGATGCCAACCCTCCATATCCCCCCTAACTTCGAGCACTGTATATTACCGAATGATATGTACTGTTATGAAAATATAATACTATACATACTATGGCAGTATGATTGATTTATAATTATTATACTTTTTTTTATTACCAATTATTATTATTGTTGTTATTATTTTCTCTTTTTATGTAGTTACATGTTTGATGGTTTACAGGCAAAAATGTAAAAAAAAAAAAAATAAATAAATAAAAACGGTAATTTTATACTGGACATTAACTGTACGAATTCGAATGCGTTTATCTGTATTGCATAGAGATAGTGTATAATGATTATCGCTGGTTTACTGCCTGGTATTTAATATAATCGGTATAATTGTTAATTCAATAAAGCTCTAGCAAGATATAAAGCAGATTTTGTAGGAATTCAAAATTTGGCCTGTACAGGCCACGTACACACAGGTATGCAGAGAACAATGCGAACGTATTATTAAAATGTCAATATTTCCTTAACAGGGATATCGTGACATAATCTTACGACATGCAAAACCGATTATGCGATTGAGCTCTGCGCAGGCATAGCCGTCCCAGGGGAGAGGGTCAAATGGGGCAAATGTCATAGGGCGTGCAGAGTATTATCTATTTAGGGGACGTCATGAAAATGAATGATAATAAAAAAAATTAGGTGATCTATTTTACATAGGTAAGCATTAATTTTAATAATAATTTAATAAAATTAGCTCAACTTGTTTTTTACTAAAATTTAATGTTTGTTATTACACAAAAACGAAATTTTTTTTATATTGAAATTTATAGTTTTGAATTGAATACGTTTAGTGTTCTTTCGAATTAAAATTAAAATTTATCGTATTTAAATGGAAAAAACGTAATATATAAATTTATATTTTTTCGTAATTAAGTACAATGAACTGCGAATAATTATTTGCATCTACTTCTGACGGTCCGTAATCGAAATGTGATCTCGTAAGCCCGGCCCAGATAACTCGCAGTTAAGGTCCAAACCCGACCTGCGCAGAGTTCTGTCGCAGTAGTTCTCAATCTTTTCGAGGCCGTGACCTCCTATAATGTCACCAAGATTTCGAATGACCCTTTTATATTACGATGACATCAAAAAGTAGTGATTGATCAACATGACGAGTACAACGTTTTCGTTGGCAGTCCTAAACCTTTATCAACTGCAATTCTCAGCAATAGTCATCGCGTTGACATTTACAACACTTCACTAGTTACATTATATATTGGTGACTCTGAAATGATTGCTGTTTGTCGTGCACCGACGCGGACGCGAAGACATTTACACAAAACGTTCGTGTCTATTCGCTTTCGGGACAAACGTTTTCGTCCGTTCGCGCACATTGCGCCGGGCACATGCGTGCGAGAAACGTGGGAAAGAAAAAAAAAGAGAACTGCACGTTACGCAACGTTATTGTTTAACGCGAATCGCATTAACTGCCACTCACGTCATTATCACACCCCTCTCCCATAGGCACGACAGGGGGACGGAAGAGAGTTTTTAGCACCCCCGAGTTCAAATTTAGTGATCTGGTTTTTTTTATTATTCAGATCTATATAATTTATTGTAATTGCAGTGAAATACCATTCAATTTTATTTTTAGCAATTTCAGTATCCCCAATATTTGGGCTCTAGTTGCGCCCATGACCTCTACGTGCACAACTGTTTTGCACGGAAAAAATCGTCGCTTACGTACGGTTCTATCGATATTTCCAGACGGCGCACCTTTTTGAAAGATTCTATCGCGCTCTCCGAGGTAAAAACACGTATTTCAACGAAAGCCGTACGCAAACATCAAAAACCTTAAGCCTATTATCTACTGAATAATCGTGTTTAAAGTTCAGCCGAGCAGAAATGGCCGGACGCGAAACGTGCAAAAACTCCCACCTCTTATACAAATGGTTATTAAACGCTTACAAATAAAGCAAGGATTTATGTTATCTTATTATATCCATATTACGTTGTTGTGTAAATATTTTGTCGAGTACTTTTTTTTAGTACCATTTTAGTACCGTACCAAACCAATAACGTTTAATAACGGTCTACGTTTATTTGTTTATTTAGTTTTTTATATAATATTATTTTCGACAAACAAAACGAATAAATGTTAAATGTTAAAGAAAATCGTATTTTATTCCTTATTCAAACATTAAAAATTAAGGTGACATATGCGTGACAGCGAGCCATTGTTTAACAGAGCGTTAAAACTATATAAAATATGTGCGTTTCTGCAAGTTATATACGTAACCGACGGTTGTTTAACAGTTAGCGTTTGATATATTTTTCTTTTTTTTTCTTTTGTTTTATACATAAATTATCTCGTCAATCGCTGTGGATCGTTAGATGAATATATAGATCGACTTAATTATTACCATCGCGATAGTAATCTCACGTATCATGAAATGAATAAAAATTTTGAACGATTTTCAGACTGAAACGAACTGTGGATTGATTAAAAACACGTACTGAATGTAATTTTCAGACTACTGACCGATAAAAGTATTAAGACCGCCTTATACTTTTTAGTAAATATACCTAGTGTACATTTTTTAAATGATTGCCTGCAGTCAAGGAAACTGCAATGTGTCCGTATTTCGCACACATTACAGAATGGCTAATTACTCCAAAAAATATATTTCATTATACTTATCAGGATATACTCATGGATATTCGTCTAGAAAATACAAAAGATATTAATTATTCAGAAGAGTAAGCACAAAGTACTAAATATTTAATATTTTCAATCCGGAGGAGGATAAAATAGCTAAGTAAGTAGGTACTAAACTATCTAAATTATGTCAAACAAAAGTTTAACTCTCCATAGCTTCTTATTATCGTTAATAATTACTATTTGTTTAAAAGATTTACGTAAGTGATAAATAAAATATATTTATTCCTCGATCACAATAAACTCTCGTTTTAAATTTTTGGTGTAATTGAATTTATAAAAAATTAAGTCTGTCAATTTAGAAATGGTTGTGGAAAATTAAAATATTATTTTTAGGCTAAGGATATAAAAGAATAAAGTGATAATAATTATTGTCTGACAAATCCATGCAGTATACCTATTATCCTTTTGTGTCCGTATATATATATATATAATAAAATATGTTCTCGTCTTCGCATAGAACATCCGTACGAAATGCTACAGCAGTTTTAGGTATAAGCATTTAACGAATCGATTATTCACCATGTACAATCATATTATTTAATGCAGCCGAGACGGTTTTGGACGCAATTAACGTTTTGTCGATTTATAATTTATGTGAAATATAATTCATACCTAATGGCATAACACTCAAAACGCATTTTAACAGCGACCAAAATTATGTTCATTTTCATTTTAGATGACACCATGCGGCGCGAGGTTTACATAATTATTTACAACGGCGTGTTATGATATCAATTCATTCGGCGAAACACTACTATAACTACCACACATACCAGTAAAACAATAAAACGGGTTTTAGCGTCATTCTGTGTATAAAAAATGTGTACGTCGGGAGCGAATGAATTGAGGTCAGTAATTTCGGATGTAAACCAAACACGCACTCGTCACAGTGAACACACGGTCGCCCGCCAAAAATAAATTCAACGTTGACAAAACGAAACTGAACCCGTACATGAGCTGATATCGCTACAGGTTTTACACGGCATCGATTCTTATTGTTCGCAAATTTTAAAGCTCACGAATAAAATGTTACGGTAAAAGCAGTGCGTTTTCACCGATCAGAAATCGAACGCGAAACGGTAAGCTTCAGATGTGTTCTTTCGGGACGGGAAAGTTTCGGAATGGTTTTCGAAAATCTTATAAAAAAAAAAAACTTCGTAACATGTAATTATTATTCATGATAATGTACCTTTTTATAAATAATTGAACCCCGCTATGATTTAGGTTGTCATTTTGGTTTTCGAGATAAAGGTATTCCGGATATTCGAATGAGCTAACGTGGAATCGTAAAATATTGTTTCGTTACATATCCGCTTTTCGACGAAACAATATTGCAGATGTAGGAAATGAAAGCCTGGAAGCGGTTCGTAGACCAATGGGGCATTTTCCAAGGCAACTGTCGAATCAAGAGAATTACTCTTTCAAACGTCACTAAAAATGTTCTACTGAAATAAATGTAAATAATTATATTTAAATTTATCTTGTATATATTAAAATTTTAATAAAATAACATTATAATCGTTATAGCCTTTACCTTAAGGGGGTTGCAGTCGATCGTGTTTTAAGGAAATCAATATAGGCAATTTAACATGATAGCATTAAACTGACTTGTGTATGCAAAGTAAACGAACGTAAGTGTGTGTATATTTAATCTCGCTCAATATTTACTAGGAACCGTCTCACCGTCAACATCAAAAATCGTAAACAACTAATTATGTGGGTCATAAATATTGTTATCAAAAGTAGGTCATTTAAAATAACCAAATCTTAATAATAAAATAACTTATTTGAGTATTCTTTATTTATATACTCAAACACCTGTATATAAGTAAGGTGCTCCGAGGAAGGTGAGTGCTAGAATAGACGAAGTCAACTTGAGTACTTACTACTTATTACAATTTATACATATTAATATTATGTATTTATGCTATAATAATTGATTAAAATATATACACATATATGATTAAAACTTAGCGTTATTTAACTCACATAAATGTACATAATATTGTAAGTTAAATATCTTGGAGAAAAAAATAATGCGATCCAAATAATATGAATATCAAATCAAATTATTATATTTTTATATTTTATTTGCAAACTTTTACAGTAAAAAAATTAAGCGTCATCAAAGTTAGTCACGTAAACGACGATTTCTATCAACTCTTGAGCCTATTAACTCAGACAACATCGCTTGAAAATAAAAATTTTCTAATAATGCTTTTATTTTGGTTTCAAAAAAATCATCATCTTAAAATTGTTTGGTATAATATATCTGTAAACACACGAAAGCGGAAATCAATTAACGATAATTATTAGTTGTTACCAATAATTATTTGTAATTTAAACATTATAATTACCTTTAGGTGACCATATTATAAAATAACAAAACAATATTTGAGTTATTTGTAATTGACCCATAGTTTAAAAAATAATATTTGTCACTTTTTTTTAATTATATATTTCCTTGACTGTTAATAGTTGCAAATTTTCATTTTCCATTTTCTGTAGCTTCTTTTGAAGTTAATTGTTTAATTGTAAATGGACATTTTATTTCATCCATACCGTTATAATTTAATAGTCCATCCGGACTTGCTGCTAAAAAAGATAGTTGTTCATAAATGAAAAAGCCAGATTCTTGAATTTTATACACTGTTCATTTTTGAAACTCTATCTTCGTAAAGGGATCACACTCAATACCATATCTCGTATGTTCATTTCCGCAAAACGTTTTATACAACATTGACTTTATTGTATTAGCTCTAGACGTCACCGGTCGAAGTTTACAAATGGTTTAAAGTTTGATGCGGTTAAACGAATTCGTCTTTCTTTATATCATAATTCACATTGAGATTGAAGTGTAGTCGATTTTTCAATTAATTTGATTTCATGCTTTAGTAGAGTTGTTGAATATTTTCGATTAATTTTCAAAATTAAAATCTGTCAAACCCAAGTCTCACAGATTTGTTAATTTTTTTGGCCTGTTTTACATGATTATTGGTACCTGCTACAATCCCCTTAATCGTATTTTATTATGTAGTATTGCATTAACTTTGCGTATATTGCGTTCATTTAATCCAATGTAAATTTAAGTAATATATATTACACATAAAATGTAGTCTAAACGATCATAATATAAGTTCGTTGTTTTTATCAGCGCAGAAAATTGATATTTTCTGAAATATTATTACGGTGCCCACCGAAAAGGTCATTGAGTAGTTTTCGACGTTTTCGGTTATAGAGTCAAAACTGTAAAATGTAAAAAATTCGATTATGTCGCTAATATATTGTGATTATTTTTGTTTCGTGCTGATCGAATCGTATGTAATTTGTCATATTTTATTATACATTCTTATACAAAAAAATATCTATCTTTATAAGTATTGGTATACATTAGCACTTTATTACGGTCATTATTTATATTTCAAATTATGTAAACGGTGATTGGTTTTTTTTTTTATTTAAATGTTATCTTTATATATTAGATCATGAATAGTTTTTGTATTGTGTTATTTGTTTGTTTATTTGTATATTTTTTGTAATCATTTTAGGTACACACATATGCGCTCAAACTGGTATAATTTCCGATGGTTAAGTAGTTAAAAAATTAGTCAACTCTATGGTACTATAATAATTCGATTTATATTTTGAATTTTAAACTATCTAGTAGGTTTCATTTCTATAAACAAACACATGCAGCTATTTAGGGGCCAGAGGCTACACTCAGGAATAGTTATTACGTTTTGTATTTCATCACAAATATATGTGTGATAATTATTCGTATAATAATGGGACGTATTCCCAGACAAATGTTGTGTTGATATAATAGGATTTTATGATGCACTATAGTAATTGTGTATGTAGTAATTGTGATGCAACTTATTTTTAAACAACAAAATAATATAATAATAAAATTATATGAATCAATAAATTATCGAAATCAGGTATTTACCATAAATAAATAATTTACCATAAATACCATTGGTTTTATAATTGACACTGAGTCGGCTGTTAAAGATACATTTTAGTAATAAACATTTCCGATAGAAATCAGTGTCATATTTGTTGTTCGAAAATAATAAAAAATATAATTGGTTTCTATAATTGTCACTGGTTATTACTACTATCTTAATGAAAACCCGTTTTGAAATTCTTAATAAATCGATATATTTTTTTTTATCCCTACAATTTGTATTTATTGAATAATAAGTTTGTCGTACTATACAAGACTTTGTCAAAACTAATATTAAGTTAAAATTAATTATTTTATTTTGTGTATAATAAACTAATAATAAATAATATTATAATATATATTAAAATGTCTGGAAATGCCGTAATACGAGTACGATATGCACAACAGTACTGCATAAACGTAACGATAATTGTTGAAAATCGTATCAAACTAATTTGCACAATCTATTGTAATTTTTATTGTATCGTGTATGAGACGCTTTAGTCTTGATAAAAATGAATAATGGATCATTATGTACCTATATCAATCGATTCAATGCCATGAAATGGACTTAAATGTATGAACTGTAAATTCAAAATCTACAAATTAATACTTATACTAAGCTTTGGAAGTTGTTCCATTTGTAACTTTTTTTCTGTTGTTCGGATTCATTACTAAGTAAGTTATAAATTATTAAAATCTAAAAAATGTCACTGTAACTTATGCAATTTTTAACATTTTTTCGGTTTGATTGCAATTTTGTTGATTTTTCTCGTTTAAATTATAATTTTAGATATTTTTAAATATTCTTCACAAGATTTAATTGTTTTTTTCTTTTTTTTTTTTCGTAAGAAATAAAATAACGATGTGGGCCGTATCAGATATTAATATAATGCAAAATAATATAGTAATAATAAATAATAAATTATGATTATTTCGGGCTTAGTCGATTGTAATGTACTATCAGAATATGTGAGTAATATCTCACAGAACTAATATTTACCGGGATGAACAGTAACTAGGTTGGGTTGTAAATGATATTTCTATAAACGTTTGATTTATTTTTTTTTTTTATTTTACAATATTTTTTTTTAAAACAAATTTAAATTATGTATGTATTAATACAACGTAAATAACTATTCCGACGATACATACGACTCATGCTTTGAGGATGCTATAAATTGTATTAAAACTTACATTTTGACATGTTTTATAGGTATTTTTGAACGAATCTATAAATATTTTGAGTACTTTTGTCCGTAATCATTTTGCCTATTTTGGTATAATTTACTCGTCCGGAAATCTTCGTGCGCATGACGCCGTTGTATAGTGATCGTTAATTTAATTTTGTAACTACTTAATCGGCGGTTCCGTCGTTTTGCCGGTAACCGTTCCCATTGACCTATTCTGTTATTTTGTGACGAGATTAATAGGACTACCCAGCGAAACAGACGAGAAGTCCTGCAGAATGATAATTTCCTCCATTTGCGGTTCGACGATTAAAGCGAACCGATGTCGTTTCCTATTCCCTCCAACGCGACGCTGCAGCATATTGTTATCCTTCCAGCACACTCCGTCGGATAGTACCATTATTGTTGACGGTTTCCGAATATGAAACTACGTCTCGTGTTCCTCGTCTTCGTCCTGATCACAGGTAAGTGAAATACTGAAATATATGTCTAACTATAATCTTTCGGTCGATTTGAAATTTTACGCGAACGTGTTAAAATTTAACTAATGTTGTAGAAATTAAACGATTTAAATTTAAGTTTTCTCGCCCATGAAAAAAAAAACAACGTACAATACGTCATATCGGCTATTAATAGTTCACCATAATAATATGGTGACTCACAAGCTTATAATTAATCGGTATGATTGAAATTGTAATATTTTTATATATTTTTGTTTTTATAGCTTTTATGTTCAATATGGCATTCACGTAAATATTCACAGGACTATTTTCTTAGTTGTTTTCTCCTTAAAATTGTGACCAATGTTTTTTGTCTTTATAATTTATTAAATAATAATGTTAAACCAAAAGACCGTAAACAATACAATATACGTAAGCGTAATTATTAAATTATATTATTCGAATTATGAAAGCGTCTAAATTCAATTTACATACTGAAAACACTTGAAAAGTTTTAAATAAAATATATTTCATGCGATCGTATTACACAATTACTTTGCGTAATTCGTTAATAATGTTTACTCATATGCCTATTGGACATCATATAGAAAATACTCAAGCTTCCCTTTTTTAGGTGTAACGTTAAAATTCGAACGTAAACGAATTATTTTCATTCGTACATTTTCTGATTTATTATTATTATCGGATCTATAATTTGTGTTATACACGGTTTAGAACTTACACGAGACATAATTGTGTTAAATTTCATCGGACTGAAATATTTTTATTATTTTTCACTAATAACAATTTTGATTTCTCACGCAGAATGTTGCGCACTCGAGTCAATATATGATAATCATCTCACATGATAACAAGATTTCATGACTGCGCGCGTGTATATTTTGCGTTATTGAAATAGACAGGAACAACACCGGTGTAATCCCGAGACGACGTTGATGGTTTCTCATGTCGTTTTTTTTTTTCTTTTCCTCTCGGACGCTTTAATAACATTACACAATATTTTCTTTGACGTCATTCGCGGAGATTATTTTCCATTGCAAACTTCGTCCGTTCGCTCGGTGCACAACGATATAACGAAATTATACGACTCGATCGGAATATGCTTCGACGGGCCCCGGGCACGGTTCTGCAATCGACGAAACGCGGAATACTACCGAATTACGGATTTATTTGAGCTTGTAATCAAACACGGGAAATCGGTGAACCGTCACATGCATGCGTCACGTACAACTATTATATTATATGATCCGGTGCAACGTAGGTAACGTAATTATTATTCGAATTCGCCTGCTGGTACAACGCGCGCGCGTTCTATAACTACTGCGAGATGGTGTGTCACACTCGTACGGCGTTCCGGGAAATCCGTCGAACGCTGTGTTTGATACGCGTCACGATTTGAAAAATAAGTCCACGAAAACGGCAAACGCACCGTAATCACGCAATTTCTTCGTGCGAGGGAAAATTTTATTTTCATTTCAATACATTTTTCTATCAACATTATACAGTGCAAGAAATTGCGTACGCCACGAATACATTTTACAATACGATATAATCCGCGCAGAGGATTTTCGAATAAATGCATTTACCCGTTTATTAAAACTTATTACTACGATAAAACGGTTTATACATTATAGTTTTTTTTTTTTATATTCTGCTCGTTTGATGTGATTTAAATTCGTTATTATTATATCTTATTCGTTAATAAGCGTCTAGGATTTTTTCAGCCCTTTACTTATCGCACCCGTGGACATAACATAATTGTTCTAAATATTTATAAAAGTAGCCAAAGTTCATTGCTGTGCGAAGTACAGAAAATGCGAGCGCAGAAGACGATAAAGTGAAATGTTTGAACATTTTATTTAATCGAAGAATCGTTATAAGATTTAGATTTTAACGGGGTGTAACATTTTTTAAATAAAAAATAAGAAATAACAACAGCCTTAGTTTAATGTATAAAACTAAACGCTGAATTTTAAGAGTACAGGCTATATCTATTCTACAGTTTCAGTTTTCAGTTGTTACACAAAACATACTCTTATCCTGGCTATATGTCACTACCTCCCCCCCCAATTTTAAAATTCAAAGCCAAAGTTATGGCATTCGATTGTGCTTCGTTTGTGCTTGTTTGTGCTTCTAATTCCGTTGTTTTTGCTCAACTCCTTCTCGAGAAATATAACTTTGAAAGTTGGGGAATGAAATGTTCTCCAGCTACACTTATTCTTACGTCTCTGGTGAATAACAGTTCACATAATTACATTTTATTAACTATATTGATGTCAAACACATATTAAAAATTATTTTTACCGTTGCTCTACATGCAACTGAAAAAAAATCATTTTATGACCAGTACACACCATGTGAAATAGCAAAAGTGTATTTGAAGCAATGGATTTGTTACTCATACAACTGCCTATGATCAGATAATTATAGATAGCAACAGCCATAAAGACAATGACAATTTACAAGAAAAGTCTGTAACGATAAATTATATAGATAATCCCATTTTCCAAGAAATAAAATGTATTTTTAACCTCTGTATTGAAAGTTCAAATGACAAATCTAATAGCACAAATGATTGCGATAACATACAGTTTTGTCCAACAATTGCAAAGTGATTATTTGATTTTAGTAAATTGATATAATTTTGGTCAGCCTCAATGACAGAAAACATAAAATTATTTTTACGTACTTAATAATAAATTATTTTAATCTATCAATGTAGGATGAAGATGAGAGTAGCTTAAAAAAAAAAATAAAAAAAAGTTTTAAATGTATGAAATGTTACCACCAAAATGCAAAATTGACTTTTACCAAAAAGATGCTTGTAAATGTTTGTTCTTTGGCGCAAAATATCTTAACATGGTTTTATGAAAAATGTAGCTAAAAATATAATATTTTAGTCGAGAAGTGAACACTTACCCCTTGTCTGATTGTAGCAACATATTTGGTTTTTACGACAAACCAAATAGTTTACGGTTATATATGGTACTTCTTTTTATTTTCATCCTTTGTCTTTCTCCCAACTATTTGGGGTCAGCCACCCTTGTTTTAAACCTTCACTTGTCTTGAATTTCTACATTTCCTACGCACACACCAACGACCCTCATATCATTATCAATCGTATCCAACCATATTTTCTTTGGTCTTCCTCTTTCTCTTTTTCCTTCAACGTTCATTTTCATAACAAGTCTTACTACATTTGTTTCCTCTCATCTCATCAAATGCCCAAACCATGTCAGTCTATTTTCTCACATCATTTCTACTATAAACGCTACGCTAATACTACCTCTCACATATTCGTTCCTTATTCTATTTTCTCTTGTCACTGATCCATCTAAGCATTCTTATTTCCTTAATATTTATACTGTGTTCTATTCTCCTGTTAACCGTCCAACACACTAAACCATATAGCACCCATATAGACATAGTTGCTCTCACGGTTATATATCAAAGAAAAAAATATATAAATATATGTAGAGAGTTATCATCAGAGACGCAAATAGAAAAAAATTATTTCTACAAAGGAAAGTATCTGGTACATTTGCCAACATTTAAAGTTGTATTCCTCAAGAAGAAGTTGAGCACAAACTATGGGATTGAAAGCACAAACGAATAACATAACTTTGGTTTTGTGTTTTCAAAGTGAGAGGGCCAGGGACATAGAGTCTTTTAATCGTATATAATAACACATAACGTAGTTTTGTAATCGGAATAATTGTATTTATATACAGATTTAATCTGTATATAAATAACGTGTTATAAAAATGAATGTATTATTAAAATGAAAATTTGAATGAACTTTCTCATTATTTACAAATAAATTTAAGGAGATTATCTAAAATTGTTAAAAAAAAAAACCTCTTAAGTACGTCATAATAACCATAAATAATAGGATTGCAGCAACGATGCGGTCTGCCCATTTTCAACACTTTCGGTCGCATTTGCCATCAATTGTTTTATTTAAATATACATGTATGTATATACTTTTATATACTTAAATAAACTAAAGCTTTCCTTCACACTTCAACATTCATAGGACTGGCAGTAAACATTAATATAATATTAATTGAAGTGTGTTAAAGTTTTATTTTGGTTTTTCGAAATTATTGAAGTTTATCATGTTATCATTATATACATATATATTCGTACATTTTATTCAACATTTTATATAACCAATATAATTAATGTAAAACAATACAATTTGTTAAGATATATATTGCAATTTTTGGACATAAACTAGATTTTTAAGACGTTTCCTTCTATAATCTAAATGCTGATAAATATAGTATTTCGAGTTTTGATAACGTTGGAGCAACTTTAGGAGCTATCGACTGACCTAGGTTGTGTGGATGTATGCGGTGTATGCGCATTTTGTATATTGCAAGTTTGTACGAATAGTCCAAACAACCAGTGTAAGATTATTTGTACTGCGTATGACATGGTCTACTCGTGATCGACGTTCGTCACAATTTGCTGGAAATCCGTTTATGCAGTGTTAATTTTTTTTTTTTTACGAAAATAAGATCTGATAACGAATGACGTGTGACAGTCAAAACATTGATCTCGTCAAACCAAGTTCTTTGCAAGTAAGATGATACTTGGTAATCGTTACCTATTGTTTGAACCCTATGTAGAGGTTCTAAGACAACTTGGGTGGGCCAACTCCACAATTTCAAAAGTTTATGATTGTCACCTAAGCGAGTTGCGAATTCTACAGATTTGCGAATGCTTGCTAACCAGGGACGGTGCGAGAGGGTAGGTAATAGGGGCAGTTGCCCAGGACCCCGCGCCTTAAATTATAATTAAGGCCCCGCGATTCTGATTTAACTGAACTTAAAATATTTTATTAATATAAATTATAAGACCCAACATTTATTTTGCCCAGGGCCTTGCAAACTCTAGCACCGTCACTGTTGCTAACCATTAGCTTTCGTTTGATACTGATTTCTAAGTTCTAGATCAAAATGGGCGGATTACGTGAAATTGGTTGAGCTTTAAATTTTTCGTTTTCACGGTGAAACTTTGGACTTACAAATTATAAAAATTGACTTACAAATAATTGCAAATAACTTGCAAAATAATGGCATTGATTTAAAACAAATTACAGTATTTAGGTGAGCTAACTTCACGAACGTCCATTTACCGGATAATGGAACTTGCACGCAATGCAAATACTCATTTAAAATATCGATTCGACTGAACCACAGTATCGTCAACTGGTACGTCCCGTCAGATCATCGCAGAAATAACGTCACGTTAAAAATATTGCGCATCAATAATCTTGGGCGTCATTACTATCGCAATATTTACTATTTACTGTAAGATACTTTTAAGTAACAAGATAATAATTTGTTAGCTTCGTGTTCGAACCATTCGTAATGTTTTTACTTTCTAGTAATAGTATTGGTTTGATAATAAAACACAGCAAACAACAATAAGCAACATGAAATCAACCAAAATACCTAGTGGAATATTATTAAAATATAATTCTTTCTTATTTCAAAACTAACGTGCAACAACAAATAAAATCAATTGGAGATATTTTGGAGTACACCACGAAGAAAGTTGACGACTATTTGCACAGCACATCATTTCTAATACCAACCAATAAAATTAATCAAATATTGAAAAATATGATGTAACTATATAGTATACTTGTAGTTATGTATTATAAAATTATTAATCATGTGTAATTGTAAGTATTTTAATTGCTATTAATTTTTAACTCGGATGAAAATGAATTGCTATATCATTGTGATATTTTGATGTGTGATTTTGATCCATATCATCTTAATCTCGTTTTGCCTTATAAACTCCAATAATACATTATTTTTCTAGAAAATATTAAAAATCATTAGGTCAATGAAAATAAAAAGTTGAATCATTAACTGGCCAAGAATAAACTTTATAAAATGCAAAACTTCAAATTTTTCGAAAATAAGATAATTAAAACGTTAATATTTTTTAAATGTTTTCATCAAAACATAACAACTTGATCGAAATTTGAATATTTGTAATCATTAACCATGCGAATCATGTAAAAAAAAAACAACACAATTTGATTATTTTTATTATCTCTGGAGGTATCACAGTACCTAAATTACCACAGTATCACAAGGTATATATTTGTAGTGTAATATACTCGTACTACTCATCATTATATTCTTTATACGGTAATTACTCTGTATTTATAATGCGATTGTTTAAAACAAATATGCAAACGTTACAAGCTTCCTCTGCTATTATTCTCAAAACTTACAAAACACTACTTTTGTCGTGTTCCTATTAACAAAAAATTAAATTTTACGTTTACACCACAAATAACACCACCGCCGGTGAGAGTTCAATGGGAGACTATAACAACGGATTATGTTCAGTGGTGTGTTCCCATGAGGTATACTATATATACGCCGTACACCCTCAACATTATTTTGAATATTCATGGGTGTACTATATATACTCTCAAGTCTCAAGCACTTGACGGAGAAGTACTAAATGCAATCAATTTTACGGGTTTCAATTTTGGCGTTTTTTGTAACAGACATTCAGTTTTTCCTCGAACGATTAATAGGTGGTATCCATTTGTTTAAATAATTTTAATTTCTATTTCTTTATTTACCAATTTAAACTGTTTGTAAATATTTACAGCACTATCCCCACCACCCAAATCGTAAACATTTCCATTTACAGACCTACGTCTGCGTAGTATACTCTCAACAAAATTGATGGGAACATCGCTGTTTTGTTCACAGGATACCGACCGCGGCCGGCCAACGACTTCGCCACTGCAGCCGCCTCGTCTGCCCCGTCCGCCATTTCGGACTTGGTCACCGGACGCGCCTCTTCGTGCAACGATCTTAAGACCGCGGTCTTGAGGTGCAAGACGACCGCCGCCTCTTCTACCGCCAGTGGCGGCAGGGGCGACGGTGCTTACGGCGAGGCCGTGCTAGTACCGTCGGATCGCGGGGACGACGACGTCTCGCGATCGTCGTCACTGACGATCGATCGATCTCAGCGGCTGCTGGACGATTCGGACGGTCGGCGGAAGAGGCGGCGTCGGTGGTCTCGGGTCGACGACACGCAGCCGACGGCTGGTTACCGACGGGCGGTGGTCGAACGGCAACGACCGAGGACCAAGCGGAAGACCATCGAGGACATGATATTGTACGGCATTTTTTTTTTCATCGAAAAACTGGAGCTGACCGTGTACCTGTCGCTGTACAAAATCCAACTGCTCTACACCGCGTTTGTCGCGCCTCTGTTATCGTGACCACGCGCATCAGCCGTCGAGACTGTTGCTGACGTTCATTGTTGTTGTTCGACTGTCTCGCTGTCGTTTCCGATGTCGCCACTATAAATACGACAATATCGTTTTCGTCGTTACCAACGCCACTGTTGGTACCGATGTAACGTAACAATTATACATTGCAATAACATATAGGTATATACAAAGGCGGAACTAGAGGAAGGAAGACGGGGATTCATCCCCGGGCGTAATTTATGTGATTATTAACTACTAGTTTGATATTTATAACTTTGTTAAATACTGATATTAGGTTAAAACTCAACAAGTATGATTGTATATTTATTATTAGAAAACAATTCTCGATAAGAGTACTTGACTATTGGGGTCTATGATGGAGCGTAATTTTAACATTTTCCCCGGTCGTAAAAATTACTGGTTCCACCTCTGGATATACACCTATAATATGTATAGTGTTTATAATTTTTTTTTTCGTTGCCGAAATTAAGTCGCATACTATTGTCATCGTATAATATTAATAATAATAATAATAAAAATAATACGTTTCCTGAGCAATTATATATTATTTATTACTGCTGGTGACGCGACTGCCCCGAAGCGTGAAAACTGCATTGTATATTTATTATCACCATTACAACTAGTGCCATTACTGTGTTATCTGTTGTTCGACACGGATGCGCATTCCCTTCGCAACAGAAATGCGGTTATACGGTCAGTGGTTAGAACACCAGTTGCGATCATCCACGTGTCTACGATAGTGCGACTCTAATACTATATCGTTGGTCACATTTGATTTTTATTGCTGCCAAACGGTTTTGGCATTGTTTTGTTTTTAAATGGAAATCCGTATTGTTTCGAGTGCAAACGGAAAAAATGAGGTTATCCAAATGTTATCAGTACGACCCTCTCCAAGTGTTTAAATTCTACGGACAGTAAAGTGCTTGAAAATGTTTTAAAACAATTACAAATAGGTACATTTATGCGTTCTACACAAATATACCTATTAAGTAATTGAAGTACGCATACATGTATATTGAAATACTTAAAAAATTGCATCTTATATACAGTCTAACGCGTAGTTTTACACTGTAACACGTGTATTGTACTTTTGAGCTTATTATAAATATAAATACTTGTGTTCATATGTACCGTTAATTTTCACTAGTACAACATTACGTGCAGGCTAAAATATATACTTTTGCGTACTGCACGCTTAAGGATTTTGTCATACTCCCCTTTTAAACGGTAACAGTATAGTCATTATAACGAGTAACACATTTAAAATAGTTTTTACTGATAATAGATCTTTGAATTTTAAAAATATGTAAATAATTTAATAAAAAAAAATATAAAATTAAAAACAAATACCATAATATGGAGGATAGAACCATAACGCACTTTTTAATTTCGTATTACACACTTAACATTTAATATTACACAAAATGTGACGTACTGCCCATAATATTAGTCCCTGGTGTTACGTCCACAGTGCGTGTGGTGTACAAGATTGAAGTTTACGAGTTTTGAAACAAACGTTGTACACGGTAGCTGCGTATATTTTATTGTTAAATATCATATTATGCAAATAGGCGTACCGTAAATAATTTTTTTGTTCACGGTTTGGTATAGTGTTTCATTACATTTTAATGGTTGCAAAATGATCAAAACATTACATATATAATATATTATAGTACTGCAACTGTAATATCGTACTCGCACGTCCGGGAAAATATTTATAAACAAAAGTAAAAATAAATACAATCAATCAAATTATACGAAATACAATAATGCGTTACAACTTGTACGGTTTCGCGTTGAACACTTGCTGAATAAATAATACTCTGATAAAATATGAGTAATGCAGTATAGATTTCTGAAGAATGCGCTTTTCGAACAACGGTTAGCAAAGGTATCGAATAAAATTTGATTTTTTTTTCCACGGCCGATGGTCGATACCGAACCCATCGATGACGTACAATATACAATACGTTAATGAAGGATTAATACGACAACTATGATAACCAAACCTGTAAGTAATAAATTTAAAAAGAATTTTTAAATCACGACATGTATAACTATAAAGCTTAGAAGCACCCTTGAATGATTCGTGAATGCATTGGAAAAGTATATACATATATATAGTGTGTGTGTGTGTGCTGCAGTTCTCAAATCAAATATAGTTTGGTGATTATTTAATTCAGATTTGAACGCAGTAAAATATTTCAAAAAATAAATCTATACATGTTTATCTTTGATGCATCTTAAATGTGTATACATCAAACACTACAAAATGTGAGATAAATAACATAAAATTGTTCAGAGCCGTGTTAAGTATTTCAGTGCTTCAGGGAAAAAAATTTCGCGCCCCTTTACGATTTAATTACTAATTATTTTCTTATTATATAAATTTCCATGGGATACCATATTACCAAACACCACGAAAACTAACTAAAATATAATATACAATATTTATTATACATAATTATTAATTTATTTTAATTAAAAACATTGATAACAAATTAACCGTTAACATAATTAACGTATAAAAACACCAAATAATATTTTATAATTATTTCTTGTTTTATCTCTAGCAAATATCTGGACTAAAGTATTTCAATCAATACTCTTTATTATTTCAGATTCCATACACAAGAGTGATAAAAATGGTTTTTTTTTTAATTTACTAATAATGAGCGGAGATATATTTTTACTTTTTTTTAAAACAGAAAATGAGCGTTTATCACTAGAATTTTAACAAGATATGCATGTAAATATTTAAAGTGCAATTTCTATTTATGGAAATGTAGAACATATATTATATTTTATTGATGCTTGAAAATAATTTTTTTGACTTTCTGCCATACATGAAATCATTTGTTGAAATTGTATTAATTCTTCAATAAATTAAATTCCTAAGTCATCTTCATAATACTTATTAACTTTTTGCTTTTAATCTAAGGTTAATTTGATGTATGTATTCTAAATTTAGAAAAAAAACAAATTTTTTTTTTTTTGATTCATTGTACGTTTCATTGCGATTATTTAAATTACTAATTAAAGCATCAATGATAGGAAAAAATGTTTTAAATTTCATATTTTCTTTTTCTGAAAAAAAAATGTGAAAAAAAATTATCTTCCGTATTTCCGTCATCAAAAAATACAGTCCTTTTTTTGTCTTCTTGCCTCAATAGGAAACAAATCCATTTCACATTCTGAAATTCACAAATACCTATGGCTTTATTTAATATAGTTTCAAAACTATTTCTTAATTCAAGTGAATTGTATGATTTTACCACAAAAGATAAATCTATATTAACAAATTGCAAACTTTTGCTGGTCATGTTAAATCTCAGTCTCGCGCCTTGTTCATCATTATCATAAATGTATAAAAATAAACGATCACGGCTGACAATGACAATAATAACAATATATTAATTGGAAATAAAACGTAATTTACTAATATTACTAATATTTAGTTATATCCGGTAATTATATCCAAATACAAGGAAAAAGGCTTTTTTTTATAACCTGCCGTCGACGTACTATATTATGCATGATTCTGAAACAAACCTCATAATACAAGTAGATATATATTATAAATCCATATTTTATATTTTTAGTTCATAATTATATTAATTATAAGTATCTAGAACAGAAGGTACTTATAATCAATAGTAATACACAGTAGTCAGTAGTCAGTATAGTCCACGATCGATAAAATTGTAAAGGATTTTCGATGTGAAAGACTAAATAGATTTCTTTTGTCGTCGTTAACCACAGTGTCCTTTGTTTATTATTTATAAAATTAGAACATATTTGGTTTTCGGGGCCACAAGTAACATATTAAGCACAAATAAAGGTGCTCTTTTACTTTTACAAAACTATGGCACCCGGGGGCAATTGCCCTTTCGCCCCCTCTCCTCTTTAACACGGCTCTCGTATTGTTAAAACATCCGTTACAAACATAATGAACATACAATTTTTGTGGATCAATATACGTATATGATATTGTACATTTTTGATGATGTCTTTCAATACATTTAAGTCAAATCTTATTTAAATATTTTTACATAAATGCATATATTTCATCCAATCGATTTTAATACCACGTTTGAAATGCAGTTATACTTATATTAAAATGTACAGTAAATTTAACACTTTAGTGCATATCATAAATATAAAATATGCATAGGGGTAAAAATAAAAACGAACTGCATTTTTATTTTCACCCCTATGTTCATAGACAGAAATCAGATTGGCGGGGGACTAATTATTTTCTTATTATAAAATAGTATCGCATGCTTTTAAAATATTTTAACATCAAAAAGGAAAAAGTAATCTTGTTGAGCATGACATTTTTAGAACAAAAAGTTTTAATTTTGTATTAACAGTATTATACTATTATGTAATCATGCAAACGTATTGCTTTATTTAATTTAACATCAAAACATAATAATCAAATATTATCTAAACTTTATTGTATGAATCGAAAATGTTAAAGAGAATTTATATTTATAAACGCTATCACAGAAATTAAAATAAAAACTTATAAAAACGTAAAACTTCTTAAGAATTATTAATTTGCGCTTTCACATTTTGTATTATACATATGTTTTTTTTACCGAAACGATTAATTTATTTGTGTGTTATAATAATACATGAGCTTCATTCTATATGTTGAAACAGTTGAAATATATCAATATACATTATTAAATAATAGCGTAAATATATAAATATATACGAGTATAATATAAATAACGGCGTAAAGAGTGGGCTGAGTTCTCTGCACCAAACCGGAAGCTAATACCCGATCCTAATCATGAAGTCCTAGGGATGAATCTCCCTCATAGTATCTGATCTACATGAAACAGATTACGAATAGGTTATGGTCAATTTAGTGCTCTTTTACATAAATGATGTTCTAAGCTAACTTATTTTGTGACTGGCAATAAGGAACAAACAATGGATCCCATCGAAATAGAGTGCTAAAGAAAAGAATTTAATTAAGAGTTTGAAGGTATACATGCAGTGACTTCGGAAGTAATAAGTTTTATTATAAACTTCGACATATGCTTATGAAGAATATCACATCTTATCCTATACTTTTGATTTTTGAAGTTTATTATAATTCTATTTAAGTTAAAACCATTATGTTCTATTTTATACGTCAGTTATTATTCTATCATTCTATGATTTGTTGTGATATTGTTAGTAAAGTTGATTTCGGTAAGGCCATACGAAATAAATAATTAAAAGTTTTATTTTAATCTCACAGAAATTGTTAAGTGTAGCACCAGGAACACATCAAAGGGATCCAAGTTGGATTTTTGCTGAAACATATAAGTACATAATGTACATTACTAACCTATCGGTACCGTCTGCAAAAAAGAAGGAATTTCACAAATAAACAAATATAATATTAGGCTAATATTTAGCGTTTATTAAATTATGTATTTATGTAAAACGTGTGTATGTCTTACCTTTGGAAAACCCACGATTAATTTACTTCGAATGTACTACAAATGTGATCTAGTGGATTCTCAATCTTACGGACTTTTAGAGGACCACAACAAAAAAGTTATTTAATTTGATATTCATCAATTTATACCGATTATTAAAAAAGATTTACCAGGAAAATTAATTTCCATCAAACTGTATCGAGCTCCCAACAACAGGCAATTCACTGTTATATTATGTCTGCAACGTTTATTTTTTCATGTCCGGCGCTCGATACAATTATTTTTCTTTGTATAATATTCGCTATAATCTATCCAGTTAACAACCGCCAATTATGAATCATATTTGATGCGTGTTAGCGAGTAAACGTGCGTGGGTCTGATTTAACAGTTTTTTTTTCTCCGAATAAAATAATTAAATATTGGGTCTATACATCAAGTATTTAGTGAAAACTCTTAAATCTAATTATGTACACAAGGATTTTGTACAATAACAAATATTATAATAACTAGATACACGCGTTATTTTTGTGGTTTTTTTTCCAGTTTACCGGTTTGATTTTTTTAACATATTACATGAATGATATAATAAATAATTATACGATTGAATTAAACGCATATATACATATATTTTGAGTTCGGTTGTACATTCACTTCGTTCTGGATGGCGGAAGTAAAACGTCGAAAGGATACATAGTCAACATCTTGTTGCACATCTCCATTTGAATGTGGTCGAGTACAGGTCCTACGGCTGGATACAGTTCGTCGGTTATCTGCACTGAGTATTGGTTAACGAATCTCAACGCCATTCTGTCTGCAAATTCCAAATAATAACTTATTATAGTAAAAATGATTTTACTTTCCAATGGATCGGTATGTATAGATTTGAATTTCGAATCCCGTTTTGATAATAAAGTCATCGATAACGTAACAGTATATTGTTTCCGTTTTGTATCCGCTTGGCGTTGCACCGCGGTGAAAAGTGAAACATTCAACTCTGGTACGAAAATTAAAGGATTTACTATTGAAGGAGTTGATTTAACTAACTGTAGCGGGAAAAAGGATTTGAAGGACTTGAACCCTTTGTTATTATCTTTAGACCATCTAAGACTGCAGTTTACATAACGTGTTAACGTTGATGTGTTCTTCAAAATCAAAAACTGTAATTACCTGTTAGATATGTTATGTTATGACATGGTTTTATTGTAAAGATTTTATACGTAATTAAACTAAAAATAAATTGGTCTAAAATAAATATTACTAATAATTCAATAGTCTATGCTTATGCTTTGTAGTCATTTGATTTTTTTCTCGGTATATATTATGTAAATAAAAGTTAATTTAAAAAGAAAAGAGAAATTTGGTGATTTAAATAATGTAAATTATTTATTTCATCTCGGAACCATTCAGGATTCTAACTTCTTCTTCAATCAACATATGGTATATTTATACAACTATGTAGTATAATTATGTAATGAAATTGTGATTAATCGGTCGATTATTAAGATATCTTTAATAAAAAAAAATTAAAATACTAGTGTCATCAAGTCCAGAGTATAATCTTCTTGCACTTAATTCTAAATGAGTACCTAAGATTTTATGATCTAAGCTAAATATTTTTAATTATCTCCAAAATGATATTTAATCTCTATTTTTTTATTTTTTTTTTATTTTTATTTCTTGTCTTCAATTTGTATAGATTCTACTATAGAAGAATGCTCTAATTTATTCACTATTCATGCAAAACATTTTTACTTAGACACTTTAGATGGATGCAGTGAAAGTTGAACATTAAGGTGAACAAATAAAATTGCGATTAAATCATTGGTCGTAAACTTCTGAAGAATATAAACATATCAATCAGCATGTTCGAATAAAATAAATCAGAAATAATGTGTCTATTGTGATAAAATGATTCTCATAATGTATTATATAATTTAAAAGAATCATCGTTTACAAATGGGATGATTTATCTATTATACTTCTGTATTATTTTATTTAAAATCGTTTAATATGTTGTTTAAAGTGTAACAATATAATATTATTAAACTGAGCACCCCTTATTTGTTTTACGGTATCAATAAGTCATTATAATGCGACAGAATGTGCTAATTAGAGAATGTAAAAAAAATAAGAGAAAAATATAAAAAATGAAATGAAAATTGTACTCCAATATACATATTTTATAGATATCTTCGTAATATTAATCTACAATCAAAATGGGTTTACCACCCTGACTTATATCTGTAATTATACAGTACATTTTGTAGCACGGTATTGTTATTAAAGGAACACAGGGTACGTAATTAGTTATATTTGCCGACCCATTATACATAACAATTCAATAGCTACTCATTCCCATGTAATTTTCAGTACCTAAACATTATTCAATTTGATTACATTTCTATATCCAAACATATAATTCAGTTACATAATACATGGCTATAGTCAGCGATGCGTTGAAACAGAAATATTTAACATGAACATCATTTGATTAACATAAATATAAATAAAAATAATAATAATATGAGATCGAGTACTTGTACAACTAAGTAAATTTGATTGTTCGATAAGTCAAAAAAATGTATTCTTAAGAAAGAAAATATTTCATTTAATCAATTGTGAAAAAGCAATTTAATATACTTTTCCCCGTAAACATTATACCTCAGTCTACGTATTTTAATGTCGCGGTATCAAACGAAAATTATTTAATTTTAAAATATTGAGAACAAATATTTTTTTTTTAATGAACAGAGTACTAATAATGTTATGTTGTATTTCTGTTATATGCGTTATCGACATTCACTTGTTTTTAATCTATTGTATATTATTTGAAAAAAAAATTCATACAATAACATTACAATACGTATTAATCTAACGCTACACAGTTATCCAGAAATGTAAATTAATTATTATTTTAAAATTAGAAATATTTATTCGACAAAATGATATTATTGTTTTGTTGTATATTGTTAACCAAACACAATATTATATTATAATTACATAAAGTGTTAATTTAGTTAAAATTGAATTAACAATATCAATACATATCATTTAGGGTGTTATTTAATATTGATCAATAATAATAATACGTTTTAAATGTTAAAAAATATATTTCCACGTAGTTTTGTCCAAATGTTTTACCGCACATGCAGCAATACCGTCTATGTTTACGAAATAAATCAAAAACGTCAAACGGAAAATGTTTTAAACCAATACCGAACACCACGTATCATTAAAAATATATTTTCGATAGGTATAACGATTTGAGAGTACATTTGTAGTGGAATAGAACTACGCAACATCTGTTTTCGATGTCCCGTGAACTATTGAGCACATAATCTTAAGCGTTTAATGTGTTATATTCGACTGATTTCCAGATAACTCGTACAATATAAAAAAGGGACGCAATGGCTAAGGGATGATATTTTCCTTTCACGCTTGGGTGGTCCACTACGCATTGTGTTTGAATCTAAAAATAATCGTTTATCATTGGTGTCAGAAAACATTTGGTTTACGTATGTATAAAAATATTATCCTGGAACGCAGTTAGAAAAGCAAACAGCCCAACCAACCGAAGTCATTGCGGTTATTTTCACATAAGAATATGCTAATGTTTAAATAGTATGTAATTTATGCTTGATATCGAAAATTTGACGAGTAGTTTTATTAAAGGACCTGGTTGTTTTAAACATTGAACAGGGAATTATTAATAATCTGCTATCGTATAACACGAATAAAAAAAATTTAAAAAAAAAAGGTATTAAAATATACCGTTTGTGGGATGATAACGAAGAAGGTGGAAGATATATGACAGACCTTATCGTCACTGCGTGAACGAAAATATTTGAAAAAGTATAGGGAGCAACGCAAAAACAATTATTATTCTATGATATGGCTTTCGGTAAAATTATAATAAAGCCATATTATTAATATAATTTTGCTTTGTATAACTCAATAGTTATTTTTTTTTTTTTACCAAGAAATAAATATTCGACGATGTAACGTTTATAACTTGTATTATTACAATATATGTTTAATAATTACTATCGATTGTTTCATATTCGCTTTATCTAATTTAATTTTATACTATACAAACTATACCGCCTATAATACGTGGATAAGCGTACCTCCAAGTGTTATAAATAAATTATTAAGTTATACTAATCACTTATTACGCAATCTGTATTGTACTGTTAGCGAAATATTACTCAAAACTATGGTAATTTTGTATTCGTCGAAATAACAAGCTCGTAATTATATTCGCTGGTGGTTTTCGAGACGGATCGAATATTTAAAACCGTGTTGAATTTAATTTATCCTAAAACGTTTGCACTTCGGGCGGAAACTAAACAGCTACATTTTTTCTCATGGTTTTGAGAAAAAATATAATATGTATGATCATGGTAATTTTATTAGCTGTAAATCACTACGATAAAAAAAAAAATAAAAACTTTATGAATAATTATCTTGAATATATTCGGCATTTCAATTTCCTACAGCAGTATGATTGTTTTTTTTCTTTTAATAATTTGAATGCATAAAATATTTTACATAATTAACATATTCTGAACTTCGAATTCTGAAAAATCATATGCATTTGGAATTAAATCTCTTATATATATATAGTTGTCTATATTAAGGTGAAAATATTATAGAGTGGAGGTAAAATTATTCTATGATTTTTCCATGACAGAGTACAAATCGTACAAACGATATGGGTAATGCTTTTGAATTTTGAAATAAAATACGTAAGTATGCGCACAATATTAAACATAATTTCAATAGTGCCAACGATTTTATAATATACAGATAAGCTTATCCTAAAGTTCAAAATTAATAGGTGGATGTATTCACGGGACGTTTGTATAATCGATTGCATTGGATTTTATAGAAACTAGTCAATTAAAAGTTATATGTTGTTCAAAACTTATTTTAATCAAATTGCATGCAAACAATGACAAAGCGTCCAATCTAGTGGACTTGTCTAGTGGCGGGTTCACGTCGGCGCCACAAATTTTAACAATATATGATGGGCCTGTCTGTATGTTCTTAAATAAATTATATATTACTACTAGGGCAGTAAAACAAAGTAATTATATCGTAAACAGAACACTGTACCAAAGATATTTTTCCATATTATATGTTTCACGCTCGATTTTTCCTTTTAGATCTCGAAAACGCTTGAAAGCCTGTTCATCAAATAACGATAAAGTTACAAAAAACAATACTCGGCATATATTTCTATATGTTTTAATTTTACTGGCACTAGAGCATATAAATGATTCGTGTATATTAAAAATAATAAATTTATTAAATATAATAATAATTATTCTTGTTGAGGAAAAATCCATTTACAAAACCACAATTCATATATTTTTAATTAGCAGTTGATCGTATGATAAGGTAAATATTTATTTATTATTTTACTTTATTTTGAATCAATAGATTACTGGGCCTTATTTTAATATTAAATATATTATTGTAATGTGTCGATACTTTCAACTACATTATTAACTTAACCATTATATCAAATGTAATAAATATTTTGTTTTCTATAGTCAACACTATATTATATTTATATGAATATACGGAGGTGTATAATAGTGAAAATAATAAACATATTTTGGCTTTAAACAGGTACATGAAACGAAATTACATTTTATTTACAACATAAAGTCTTTGAATTGAATAATAAATTATTTTTGATACCTCTATTTTTATTTTTTTTCTCCGGTTTTATTCAAATTATAGAGGTTCATTGTATATGCTGTAACGATGAATAACTAAGAAACCCCTAAAATATAATTTCGTTTTTATGAAAACAGTGAATAAATTAGACTAAGACCTATAAACAGTAGAATACATGTATCGTTCTTAGAAACTAGATAGTTATATCGTTTTGAGTTTCTAGAGTAAGTTTGTACGCCCCTTGCAGAGCAATCCGTATAGCAATGACTTACTTAGATGATGTTTAATTAAGACGTTTCGATTTCGATGAATGTATTAATTTTATTTATTTATTAGTGGAAAATACTAGTGAACCGTGTTGATGGTCAAAGTACTTTCCGAGGACATAATCGTTTGCCGACGAGACGAATTCACAACTTTAAAGTGTGCCTGTATATTAAGATGCGTTTCATTTATTTTTAAGGCATACAAATTATTGAAAATCACCATAACACGATGGATTGCTTATAGTTGTAATATTTCAATACATAATATTATACGGGAAGAAACTCGATAAATATAACCAAGTCAGTCACCCTCTGTCAGTGGATTGTCACGTTTCAATCGATGATCGAAGAATTCTATCAGTTATTATAAAAAACAAGCGTTTAAATAATGTAAATTGCGCTGATAGGGATCATAACATTTACCGAACAACGAAAATCCATTATGATGTCGAAACAAAACCGATGTACATGTATTGACATAAAATATGTATATATAAATATATAACGTAGGTAATATACCAAGTCATTACTATGTTGGTTCATGAACTGGTTAGTTGAAATAATTACACATCGATTGACAAATTCGAAAACAATATACGAACACACATTATACGCGGGCCGTTAAGATCTGAAACCGGAAATTGCTGTATTCAGCGTTCACATTTATAATATTACTAAGAACTTTAATATGCATCGTTGATTTTATAATTCAATATTTTATAAAAACCAATACCTGCGTCCTCTCGGGATATTGTAATTTGCACCACTTTCATTACGTTTAATATGCATAATCCGTCAATGTACATTAAAATGTAGGGTACGCTTATTTTTTTACCGTGGTGTTAAAATAGTTATTTCCTTGTTTGGAAGTATACATTTTTACCAAATTCATCTCATATAACATTTTTTATTTAATATATATGTACATAATAATAAATAGTAATTTAATAATAAAAACGGGTTAGTCCAAACAAAATTATTAGTGTATAAAAACAATTGTAGATTGTATAAAATTATTTCGACCAATCAACAAGTTGCAATTTTATCAAAACGTGATAACGGTAATAATGATTACTGGTAAAACCGCAAA
>NW_020273452.1:0-18529 GCF_003268045.1 Sipha flava
AAATATGCTCTATAATTAGCTCTTAAAATTATTTAACAATTTAAATACAAATGTTATTTATATAAAGACGCATTTAAAATTAATTATCACTCTGAAAAATTTATTTTTTAATTAGTCTAAAAGTATATTATAAATTAAGAATCACAATAAGTTGTTTATAATAATAATTGTTTTGATTATTATATACAGCAATAGATATCACGTAGAGTGACATGGACCCAGCACAAGAATGACAGTAATTCTCCAGGGGAAAAGGGGGAAAAAATAAGAACAAAATACATTTTTTCGATTGAAATCATATTATCACCATCACTGTTATGTACTCTAGGGTGACCATACGACCCGTTTAAAACGGGATTGTCCCCTTTTTTATCATTATGTCCCATTGTCCCGACAAACTTAGAACGGGAAGTTTTTTGTCCCGTTTTAATCCCGTTACTTCCATAAAAATTGTAAACCGAGAGTAAAAGAAAAAAAATAAGACATGTCATATAGTATATATATATATATATATATGTACTACGAACTCATGTGCGAGACTTCTAACAAAATCGATATTAAATACGAATAGTTTACCAATATATAGTACTATTTATAATCAACGATATTTGGTATAATACGTATATTAGGGATATTAATCGAAAAATCGAACATAGTCGTGAAGTAACGTGTATACATTGCAACAATCATTTATTATGAATGTTATAGCCACTGTGTATTATTGTTATTACTTTTATTGTTTTTTTAAAATGCCTAAAAGGAAATATACATTCACTGTACCTTTGTAGATTAATTAACGCAGTAATAGAAATAAATTTTCAATCACACATACTTTAAGGACGGACGAAAAATATCGTTTTCTCGTACCAACTGCCAAAGCATAGTAATTCTTAAAAATAATTTTAAAAAATATTCCTGTAATGATTTTTATGATTTTTTGTTAACATAACCAAAACTAATAATGCAATCAGTTCATCAAAAAATATAATATCAAAGGATGTAATGAAGAAAATTATGAACAATCAACATCAACTCAATAAAAATAAAGAATATTTTAAGTAACTTTTTTTAATCTCACGGCAAAAAAAATAGAAATCGATGTTTTATTAAAATATTAAACTAATTAAAAATTATTTTTATTGCATATAATATAGAAGAAAAAAAAATGTGGTCTTTTTTTTTAGAGAACATATTTGTTCCGTTTTTTTTTTTTCGTAAATATGATCGCCCTAAATGTACTCGTATGTAGCATCCCTCAAAGTTTGTTTTTTTTTTTTTTATTATTTATATTTTACCTTTAGGTAGAATAAACATGTGGAGTATTTTGACATGCGACACGCTGCATTATCGATTATCTTATTAACTTAACCGGTCTTTAGTTAACTAATTAAATATGTAATAAAATAGCTCGTTGTGTGTTATTAAAACAAATATTAAAATAAAAATACGCCAAAGACTCATAATAACAGCTTTAGAAGACGATATAAGATTCAATCTTTTGACCATCAACCCTCAAATTCCCAAATTTGTAAAAATCACCAGGGTCAAATTTTTCATTCATTTTATACAAATAGTTATAATTTTTTTTTTTTTTTAATTTGCCAATTTTAATTTTAAAATGTCAATTTTATTAAAAGATGCAATTCAAATACATTGTATTTTTATTATTTTTCTACGTACTGTATTTTATTCTTATTGAAATAATAATTCTAAAATTTATTGTTATTATTGTTAATTATTTTGATATTAGTTGAAACCTATTGATGAACAGTTACGTATATTTAGTTATCTAATCTCTGCAACCTAGGGTTAGTGGATAAACGATCATTATATAATAAATAAATATGAAACGTAATATATCACGTATTGTTAAATTTAGACCAATATAATAATAAAGTATTTATTTTATATTTTAATGAAATTTCTAGTATTATTTTATCTTATATCTAACATTCTTTAAAAAAAAAAATGTGAGTAATTAAACTATAATTTTGCATAACTAAATGCAAAATTAAATTTAGTATTTTACTTGAATTATTCAAGTTTGAGACTTTTTTATGAGCACTTTAAATATTGGTAAATTATATAAACAGTTTTCAAATCTATATCGAGGATTATCACTGATTAGATTTTTTGATCGAGGTTCATCGTCACAATAAAGTTTTAAATTCCTTTTTGTTTTATATTATTTGATAATGATATTTTTATAATCGATAGTGATTTGTACTACTTTAGTACTAGCATTGATTTTAAAATATACAATTATAAATTATAATTTATAATTATTATAAATGGATTGATTAAATTTAAGTTACGTACAGCTACAGCCTGTTAATAATACTTGTATACTTGTTAAACAGTGTTCGAGTAGCCAGTAACGGTGCTAGAGTTGGCGAACCCTTGGTCAAAATAAATTTTGAGTCATATAATTTCTATGAATAAAATATTTTAAGTTCAGTTAAATCAGAACCGCAGGGCCTTAATTATAATTTAAGGCACGGGGCTCTAGGCAACTGCCCCTATTGTCCTCCCCTCGCACTGTTCCTGCGAGTAGCTGTATATTGTAAATTATAGCGTTTAGAATAGAATATTTTTTGTATATGGATATTTCATTGTGCGGTAATTTCGATAATAAGTCAATATATTTAAGTCAACCAATATATCTAAATAGAAATATCACAGATTACAATTTTTTTTTTCTGAAACTTGTGTAATTGCTACCACGATGTGCAAGTATAAATAGGCCGCAATGCCGGAAAACCGTCACGATCGATTATAATCGACGGAAAATTATGATAACAAAAATAATAAAATGTAATTTCAAGAAAAAATATTTATTCATTCGGACAACGCTATCTCTCAGGAACTTTTAATATCATAATTTTAGTCCTCGATTTTCCCTATACCATGGCCTATCTATCTATTATATAATCAACGGTACTAGTAATTTGCATCAATTTAATACTTATAATTTATGGTATATAAAGGTAGTCAGTGTTAGGAATAGATAATGCAAAATTTATCTAGATAAAGATGAAAGATAATATGTCAAAATTCATCTAGATAAAGATAATAGATAAAAAAAATTAAAATATCTAGATATAGATAAAAGATAATTTCATTTTTAACTAGATAAAAAAAAAAGATATTTTCAAAATATGTTATTTTTTGGTCAATATTTCATATTCTAATAATATCTATGAAGACTCAATTATTATTATCATTATTATCAATAGGTACCTAGGTTTTAATGTTTATTGTAGTAATGTAGTGTACTGTTAAGCAGTATTTATACATAATGTACAATATGATAGTTAATCACTAAAATGTTACATAAAAAAAAAAAATGAAAATTGCTCTATACGTATCAGTATAAATATAGAATACATAAAAAATTATTTTAAGTTAACAATATTGTTTTCCATATAGTATTGATTTGATGATTTTTCATTATTCTATAAGTAGTTACGACTTTACGGGTTCCAAAAGTGAAATATTGCCTATTCAGCGTATGAGTTACATGTATATACTAAAATCAAATACCTACTATATTTGGAACTTCGTGGAAAAATAAGAAATTAAGTTTAAAAATGCCAAGAATATTTTCTCGACATGAAAATACAAACAAAATGTCATATCAAAAAATAATAATTACTTATTAATAATACACGAATTATGATTATGAATACAAAATCTATATGTATAAAAAAAATTCAGGTTGTTTACAGAATTTATAATTCAAGAAAGGTTGGACCGATTTTGATGATCTCTGATTTGTTGGATTCGTCTCCGTACAAGAATAAAAATAACTCTAATCTTGGCAAGAATACAGATAATTATCTAGATAAGTAATTAGATAACTTAGCGTTATTTATCTAGATAAGATAAAAGATGACAAAAATCAATCTAGATAAGTCCCAACACTGGAGGTAGTAAAAGTTACATATTATGAGTATTTATGTTAATTCACTTCATGTTATACCTTTTCATTTTGTAATCTGCATTTCTATGTACTTTATCAAAATGAAAATTCACAGTGTTCAAAAAAAAAAAAAAATTGTACTCGTTCACGTTCATCTTCATTTTTTTAAAGTTAACAGGTTCATGTTCAAGTTCTATGATAAAATAAACGAATTAATTTAGTAGTTCATTTTTCATTTAATTTTTTAATTTTATATTTATGAATCACTTACCTGTATTCTGTATTAATAGGATCTTTATACAATTTATTAGATATATTTTACTTTATGTTTAAGTTCTATATCTATTATAATCAATATTTATTATTTATATATATATATATATATATATAATTTTAAAATGGTAAATAAATTTGACCACCCCAAAAATCTTTCGAATTGATTAAAAATATAAACGCTATGTTCACGTTATGTTTGAAAAAAGCGAGTGTCGTTCACAAACGTGAACGTGAACGCGTGAACTCTCGTTCGCGGACAACGTTGTTTCCGAACACTGGTAATTCACACCATCACCAAATATATTGTTATATATTATAAATCATTTATTTACATGAGTGTGTTAGGACACATTTTACATTGATATACTGATTTTTCCTTTATTATTGTAATATTTTATACAATTAATTAAAATTAGAATAAACTTTTACAGGGCGAGTTCTTATATTGCAGCGCCATAGAATTGTACCACTTACAGATTTGGTGAACTTTATTATTGGTATAACTTTCAAATAATAATCAATCTTTGTCTCTTATGCTTTTGATAAATTTTCCAGTTTTGCAATGAATATTGTATTATCTATTGCAATATGCATTAAAAATTAAACTAAAAATGGAAAATATTTTACAAGTGAATACTGCGTTTTCGCGGTAATAACAAACTAACACGATGTGTTATTCGTTTACTGTGATCTTATGTTCAATTATCAATCTAAATACCCGATTAATAAAACGAACTCGTTTTGGGATTGGGTTTGGTATTGGTCGTGGCGCAAATTTCATAATATATAGCTTTTTGGACGTTGCGCAGATCACAAATGTACCTTTTTAAACGTGAAATAGATTACACATTTTTTTTAATTATTTTTGACCCAAATTACATATGCTTTTTTTTTACTAGTTTCCAAGCAATTAAACATTATTTTTAGAGTTACTAAATAAATTAATGATCATGATTCTTGTCAAATAATTTATTTTTCGTTAAACATATTTTATAAATATAAAACTTTATTATAAACATTTTATCGTTTGTCTTATATTATATTATTCACTATAACTTTACGTTAACCTCATATCGCTACAATGTCATATACAGAATACGATTACGTGATAAATGATGAGATATCTATGGAATATGAGGTTCGTAATTTAATTTTTAATTGCCGTCATAGACGCATTCCGTACAATACTTTTGTGGTTAAAACCTGAATATATTTCACCCCTCAGATATATGATTACATGTTTCCACTATATTTATTATGTATATATATTATAAAGTATATAGAGTATATATAGTGGCCACTTAGTGAAATTAACCTTCTCATAAAATGGAAACGGCTTTTTTACACGAAAATATTTCATGATATGACATTATATAATTATTTTCATTATATGGTCATTCCTTTGTGTACTGAAAATATATTTTTATTAATCATAACTTTATAATCATTTTTGTTTGTCATATATTGTTATATGATATTTATATTATATATAGTTTAGTTTTAATATACTTAATAATAATAGCTATATGTAGGTAATTAAATAAATTCCATAATAATTTACATATAATATTATTTATTTATTATATAAGCTCAACGTTTTGTTTGACAAGCATTTATAGATGCATTACTCAAAAATCCTTGATCTCCAGACTTAACTTTAACTGTTCCATGCAAAGTCGTTTCTTTTCGATTGCTGACTTTATCAACAGATATGAAATGTGTTGTGACACGCTGCATATCCAGAACTACACCATCCTTTAGTAAAACCATTTTCAGTTTCTACATTGTACATCTCTTTTTTTTCTCAACTATGACAACAATGATGCGCACAGGGTCTGAAGGCACTCTATCGACTTTTGGAACATGAATTGTGATTCAGTCAAAGTTTTGACTAAAAAAACATAAACTGTAACAAAATATATCTAAATCTATCTAAATATACACGGAAAAAACAAAACAGTTCAACCCACTATTAAAATAGGTAGTAGATTTAACAGTATTTTATAATTGCTATAGGAATAGCTATAATATTAGTGAGATTTACTATAATGTTTTAGTTAAGTTATTATAGTCATTGTTACTAGAAAATAAAGTAATTTTTATTAAAATTTTATAGTTCATTGTATATTTTTATTTGGTTGTCCAAACAGTATTTATAGTAGTACACACTAAAATTTCTAATAGTCAGAAGTGAAAGGTTTAATTCATATCACTGCAGCAGAAATTTAATTTACTATAATAAACAGTTTATTGAGCTATAACTCGTAATAACTACTACTATAAAATTAAGTAATCGTAACCAAATTTTATACTTAATTATTTTTTATATTTAGCAGTACCTGCTGTCATATATAGTAACTTTTACTATAAAATTACAATATTCATTCAAATTGTACCTAATATAGTTGCTATTTTTTTGACTAGTACATGATTTTACCTATAAAATTTAAAAGAACGTTGTTAAATATAGTAACCAAATATAATTTCGTTTTTTTTAAATACAATATTTATTTATTTTTTTATTTTCATTTGTGTAACAAATTTACTGGTTATTTGGTGACTAATTAAAATAACAACATATCAAAGTTTTTGAATATAGTTATTATTCCAAAAAACAAATAACAATAGGACATATCATAGATTAAATATACAATATATTATATTATATTATATGTACATATATACTTTTTTCAAATCAGAATTCACCGTGGGCGGCGGACACAAATCTGGTCGAGCCCGTGCATGTCATATAACAAATTTAATAATAATTAATTGTAAGTGGTGAAGTATTTACTCGTAATTGTTCCAAGTTTCATCTTGGTGTCTTGCCATGTGGGACGTGGTGCATTCTTATTAAACAAATAGTATAGATTTTTTTACAATAAATAATTTAAAAAAAAAAATGTATAAAATTAATATTTAAAATAATTAGGACAGCTTTTTAATAATATTGTTTTTAAACATCATACTAGTTATTACATTGTGTAGACTTAGCGACAAAAATATAAGTAACATAAATATAATATAGGTAGTACAATAAAAAACAATTTGGTTATTTACATTTTATCAATGTATTTCCATTGTTAATGTTTTTATGGAGAACAGGAAAACTGTTTTCTATGTCTTTAAGTTTTATAAAATTTAACTTGTTGGTCAATATTACTTTAAATGCTCCAAAATGTTCATCATAAAAAATGGTTTTATATAAAACATATATAATAAATGGTTCGTTTTTGACAATGGAAATACTTTTAATAAACCCAAATAATAGTAACATATCGTTGTTTTCATCACATACCTTTATAATAACGGACATATTCTTGGAGTTATATAAAAGGCCATTAATTTTTACCCATGAAACAAAAAATGTAACGTCGTGGTTATTTAAATCATAAGGACCTGAATACTCATTATATAAGTCAATTTCCAATTAACTTAATTTAATTGCTGGTCCTATTTCTATTGGAGTTGTATCAAATCAATTTTGGGGGATAATAATCTGTATGAAAGTCTTAATTGTTGTTTTGGGGACAATGTTTTTACAATATTTTTTCTAGAAGTTGTCGAATTAGCAGTTGTTTTTAGTTCTTTATGTTTACCTTCAAAACGCATTCACCAATGTAATGGTAATGGTTCAGATTTTCGTAGTATTAATGGATAATGGACCATATGGTAGTGCTTTGGCTTTAAATTTTTATTACGAAATATTTTTAGGTACGTTTCATGGTGTTCTGTGATTAAATTTTCAATTATAAATGAATCTTCAAATGTAATACACTTCGATAATATTATATTTAAAATATTATCGAGAATAATGTATACTATCCAAATTTCAGAATTTCTAGGAACCAAATCACCTATCATTAGTCCTAAATTTTTAACAAAACAAAGCATTTCACTTGCTAACATTTTTAGTATTGCTTTAACTTTCAAAGTTTCACTAGAAATCAAAGTTGGTCTATTTTGAATATCAATTGGGTCATAGTCAAATAATTCGATTCTATTATTTAATGTATTAAATGAAAAGTATTTCAAACCAAAAATCATTCTTTTACATCAAACCAACATCGTAGTTGCATACACCTTCTAACATATCATGCATAACATCAACACTATAGTTATCTGTAACATGAAATGAATTAATCAATTCCACACACAAGGTTCTTTTATTCCAGTTAATGATACATCATTTTTAATGAGATCGTCAGTATAATTTTGTTATAGTTCTAAAATTTGTATCTACTCGTGATATTTGTGTATGACATACGATTTTTTCAGTCTTACAAAATCTACAAGGATAGTTAGCAACAAAACTTTCCGTGAATCCTAATATTGAATGTAACCCTAAGTTATCTCCAATAATTAAACCTAAGGAGAAGTAAATGTGGTGAACTTTATTATTTGAAGTAATAAAAATACCATGCGTTTCTAAATAAATTAATTCGGAAATTATGTCCTTATTATTATGATATAAAAATAAAAGTAGTCAATGGTTAATTGGAAATTTAGTCATTTTTGACTGAAAATATTTATGTCGGTATTAAAAATAAATAGATTGATTCCCATAACTCAAAAAATAGTAGATCTTTCTGATTTATCTTTAAAACTTGACGAGGTATTTACAGGAGATGAAGAGTTTTTTTCTGTTTTGGAATTGTCTTCATCTGTATTCTCTCTTACTACTTGTATTTTTTTAATCAAAAATGTATCTATTTTATTTCAATTATAATTGAAATTATTATAATTTACTAAAAACAATAACTATCCGACTATAGAAGTATTTAAAAAATTTTGTCGCTGGTTTTAAAAAGTGATAATAAAAATATATTGTCTAATGATGAAGATAACTCAGGAGACAAACATGCTAATGACATGTATACTGCACCTAACTTTTGTGAACCAGCATGGGAACCTAGTGGGTTGTTAACTTCAAAATCATCATAGTATAAAAATAAAGGGAAAATTGTTTTATTTGGAAATTTATTTTGACATTTCAATTGCCATTGTTTGGATTGCATAAAGTTGTACATAAATTTACTGGTAGACATATTTTCTGTGTATTTTATTATTACATCTAATAAATTTGAGTGTTCTAGAACTTTTTTTTAAAATATCTCTAAGTGGCGTTAAACATAATTTAATTTCCTCATGATTTACTGCAACTCTACCAATAACTAATCTATCTCCTAATCGGTACCCAATAACTATTTCCTTTGGTTGAAATAATACTCCTAGATCATGGAGTGTTTTAAATCTCATATATTTAGTTTTCATGCTAACAAATGGATCTGACAAAATTTTCATTTCGCTAAGAACTACTAATAATTCATCTTTCGCATTAGAATCCTTACAATTACAAATACATTTATTGATTTTAGTACTAAAAAACTAAAACAATTGAATCGACAAAATCTTGGATATCATTAATTAGAATATCAATTTTATTTCGGGGAATAACTGTGTCACTATACCATTTACAAATCATACTTAAAGCTAATGATTGTAAATTTTTTAAATCATCAGATTTAGGAAAATTATGATTTTGTTTATTATCATCTATAGTACTTAAACTTAAATTTGTATCATTATCAGAAGACGGTACACAGTTTATTGTTTGTTCAAATAGATTATTATTTACAGATTGAAAATTTTTATTAGGTATGTCTTTTGTGGATTTAGAATTTAAGTCATGTTGATTAAGGTGTCTTTTATAGGTATCAATATTATTAAAAATACGTAAACAGTTCTGATATGGACAATTAAATGTTTCTATTGTTTTTAAATCATGATATATTAAAATGACTAAACAAATGAAACAAATGATTTAGGCATTCGACCTCATAAGAACATAAAAAACAGTTAACCATCATAACAATAAGATATTAAAAATAATTATTATAAATTATCAAATTTGGTATATAATATAGATGACAAAATTTAAAAATATTTACATAATAAAGAAAGATTGTAGATAGGTACCTAAGGGCACAAGAACATAAATATTACTTATAATAATAATTACTAATAGTATTACAAATTATTTAAACTATTTATTTATACAGGATTGCTATTAACAAAAGTACCTACCTATATTTAATTGAAATTGGAAACTGCTATTGCAAATCTTTAATTAAAGTTTGAACAGCCACAAATTTTTTTTTATGAACATTTGCTATTTCAAAAAAAATAATCCTGAATAAACCACCGAACCTGCTCAGCTTCTGGAGGATAGTTTAAATTTAATGCATGGAATGATTTAAAACAAATATCTAACGCCTTAATTGGTGTTTCGATTTTGTCAATTACAGTATAGTAGTTCAATACACTACTAGCATCTTCAATATTCCCCACGATGGCGATATATGGTTGAACAGTTAAATTATTAATAAATGCTCTATTCACTTTTTGTTCATGGGTTGTCTTGATGTCATTACTATTCTGTGAAATAAGCAATTTTAAATTAATTCCGTATTTAGTACTTTAATAATATAGTTACACCATAAAGTGTTAATAAAATAGACCTAATAATATTAGGTATATATATATATTATACTATATTATAGTGATGGGAACATCGGTGAAATTTTTGATAAACGAAAGATTAAGAATATCAAGATGTTACAATCGAGTGATTCACTCGAAAAATTACTCTGTTAATTTATTTCAATACCGAGATAATCATTCAATTGCTTTCAAAACAATCGAGATAATTGATTAAATCAAACAATGGAGCATTTTGAGTGTTTTCACTTGATTATTCCCGTCACTAAACTGAATTAGATATTTGAATTTTAGAATTTATTAATGATAAGAAAGCACATCAAAGATATCATTTAGATGAGGTATCTATTCTGTGGTATTGGTATCATTTAATAAAATGTTTACAACAGCTATTAGATTACAAACTAAATAATTATTAATTTAACAATGTAAATAAATAGTCTGAGAAATGATGGCTTATACTAGTTATAACTTGAGTGTATAGTGTAAGTGTATCTACTTAATTTATATTTTAGTGTTATTTTATGTTTTAAATGTTAAGCATTAGGTATTGAGATTTTATGTTTTCTGTTGTTTTATTAAAACTACCTATAAATACTTGTGTACCTATAAGAAATATTTTAATTTTGAGACAAAATATTAGATAAATACAAAATAAAATATTTAAAACTTACTTTGATATTGACTATCACAGCACTAGCTTGTTCTAATTTTGATGGTTTCAGCATACAATATTTAATGGTTTTTTGATTGTCCTCATTGGCAGTCTTCTTTGGAATTTTAATATTCACTGGTTTAAATAGGTATGAAAGAATTTGAATAATTGCTAAATCATCATCACCTAAAACAAATTACAGATAAGTACCAACCTTTCTGTTTACCAACTTCAATTTTATTTTTATTAGTAATGTTATGTTAACAGTTAAACAACTTGCCTAATTTAGCAGGTGATATAATTTTTTTAATTATGTTTTGTTCAAACACATTTAAATTTGATTGTCCTTTAAAATATGTTTTTAATTTATTTTTAAATACAACAAATTTTTGTAAAAGATATTGGTCTTTCATTGGAAATAAGTGAGAAAAATCCATATCAATCTAAGAAAAATCATTGTGTATATTTCTAATTATTTATTTGAAAAAAAAAATTTTATTTTATTATTAAGATTTAAAAAATATATATTTGAAAGCAATAAATTTATTTATTTATATTTTAATATTAATTAAATATACTGCAATTCAAACATTTTTTTAAATCTATTATGGCATAAGGACACCTTTTGTAGTTTGTGTGACTAAACTTACAAGTATGTGACCTGTTGCCTTTTTTAATGCTGGATATTTTTGAATAGCATTTTCGTTGATTAGCTTAGTATTTCTGTAATGAGCAGTTTCAGCCCATAACTGGTGTAAAATTATTTCTGGTTCTATTTTATGTTTTAGCCAATTTATTGAATCTAAAATATCTATTTAATATAAGTATGCAATAAGTATTAATAAATAAGAATTACAAATTAATATTATAATAAATATCTAATTCTAATGTCAATTTCACATTATAAGAATCATATTTTATTATAAATAAAAAATTAAAAATAATTAATAGATACCTTCTTCATTAATAAAAATTTCATTGTCTTTATTGTGTTTTTTATTACTTTTATTATTTTGTATTTTCTTTATCTCTTTTTTTTAAATTGCAATATTTGTCATACAATTTTCTTCGATTAGGACTCACTTTATTACCTTCTTTATAATAAGGTATGAAATAGATGTATTTGTTTTCTGAAGGAAAGAATTCTTCTATACCTATCGAGTATGAAAACCCCTTTTTATTTATTATAGTTTTTAACAAACCATATACATAGTATAAAACTTATACAATATTTACCTACTACATTATTAAAAATAAGTTGCTTTATAGAGTTATAGTTGTAGAGTTGAAAATAAAATAAATTAAAAAACATCTTAGATATAAAATAATTTTAAATGTTTTTACAGTGCCTAATATATTTTGTTTATAATGATTAATTTTTAATGATATATATGTTATAACCCACATTCATCATTCTTTAAATGTCAAAATACCTATATGTAATGTTACGAATATCTACCATTTGCAATTTTCGAAAATTGTGTCTTCTCAATTTTATTTGCACCTTTAGTTTTAAAAAGTTCATCTTTTATTAATACTCCACAAAGTCGGTTTCTCATTTTTGAATTTAATGACCCATATGAATTGAAGTGTTGTAGTATAAGGAGGCCATCTTGGTATTGCTCCAATGTTTTTTTTTTAATAAAATGATCTATAATTTAATTTATTTTCATTATCATATAGAATTTTTGAATAATTTGCAAATAACTTTTACTATTACTCGAATTCACATCGATGGTTGGTGGATTATCAACATTAGAAACTTCAGACTCTGCTCTAGTCGTTGATAAATTTTCAAAAATGTCTGAAATAAACTTCTTAGGTTGCGGCTTATCTATATATTATGATATAATTAATATACAATTATATACGATTTTATTTCTATAAAACCAAGTGTTTATCAAATAAGTGATTGTTAATAAATTATGTTATACCTGACTGATTAGTATCTTGTTGAATAGTATTTAAAGTATCAATTGCATTATTTTGAAATGGCTCTGCGATTACATTGTAATATGATACATCTATATAATATAATTTGATTTTAATTGTGTTATAATGTACAAAATATATTTTAATTAGGTACCTACTATAATTTTATTGTCAGTCTGGCTCACCTAGCTATCCAGGGTTTTTTATAGGTACTAATTGTTTTGATAATTAAGGAGCATAACACCAAATTTAAACATTGAAAATACCACAAAAAATTGGTCCTTTTCTTGACATAAATAAATATTAAATTGAAATGTTTCACCTACATACCAATATAATATATTTTTTATTGGTTATTTGCATTAAATTTATACTCTTTTTGTACTCAGTCAAATTTTAAAATTTAAAGTAATATTCAAAATCAAATAAAAAACTGACTGATTTGAACAAGTAATATACCTAAGTTTTCTTTAAATTAATACATTTTCAAATTTTTACTGTAACTAGCAAAAGATGTAACCAAGTGTTTAAATTAAAAGATCACTAATAATTTATTAACTTAAGAATTAATTAAGAAAATTGACTTAGTATTTTAATTAAATTGTTTCTTTAAGAATATAAACTATTTAATTAATTAATAACATTGGTAAATAGTAATGTAGATAACACAGGCTGTAATTGCAATGATAAATTTCAGAAGTTTTTAAAATATTAATATTAGTTATACTGAACATATTTTCAAGTAGGTATAATTCATTTTAATTTAATAATTTTTTTTATTTTAATTAATTATGTTTGTTGTAGTTCTTTATTATAGTGTATTTAAATAGTGAGCTCAATCACAAGCCAGACCAACACTGACCTAAACTTATGTTAATCTTTTTTTTTTTAATTACCTTTTTCATCTGTCACAACAGTCATGTTCATCATTGACTCAAATATCAATAATTTTTCATTATTTTAACTGAACTTCCTAATTAAGTCAAAATACAATTTTTGGGAAACAATTAAAAAAAAAAATTGTTTTGAGTATTGCAAGTAAAAAAAAAAAACATTTAATAATTGATATCAAATTAAATAAATATAATAGGTTTACACTTACTGAACTTAGTATTATTTTTAGTTTTTTCCAACTCATTAATAAACTTGGCTGTTTGACCAATTTTGGGAATTAAATTTTTCAACATTATATCAGTTAATATCATCAAAACTGTTTTATTAATTTCTTCCTCTAAAAACATATAATAATACATAGGTATCTCTCCTAAAATGGTTTATTTATCACCAAAAAATAAATGTATGATAAATAAAATCGATTTTGAATAAATAAAACTAATAATGTAACAAATATTTATTTATTTAGTTAAAACTTGAATTTGAAAAATAGAAAATAACTAAATAAATAGAGATAAAATCTAAAAAAAAAAAATGTTTTGGGGGATATACTCGTAATATATACTCTTTAAAGCATATTAATCTAATGTTATCATAAGTTATACCTTCTAATTTTATTTGAAAAAAATTACTAAAATGTTTTGTCATTGATGATGAAATTTAACTCCCTACGTTTAATAAATTTTAATACAATTTTTTTTTAATATTCAGTTAATTTATATCAAAATTGATCTTGAGTTTTGAAAAATATTTGTTTGACAAAAATTGTTTTTAAAAAATCGATTCATCATTTATTTGATGAATATTTATTCCACTATTTAAATATTTTGGAAAAATAAAGTTTCATTAAAAAAAAACGCACGTTGCCTACAAATTTCTAAGTTAAATATATCAAATTATAATATCATCAAAAGTGATTAAAACATTAGAAGGTCTAAATCAATCAAATAAATGGATATTTTTAATCTGTATTCAGTCATTTTTTTTATTTTTATTTTAATTTGCTTTTGTTCGCTCATTACAGCAACATTCAGTCATAAAATGGCCTTATATTATATTAATTGCGAAGACAACATACTGAGTATAATGGTTTTATATTTATATATATTTTTTTTAAACTGTTCTTTTCTTATTATATTTTTACTTTACCTTCAAATTTATTCACTAAATGTTGAAACCCAATATAATTTAACCAGTTTTTGATAAATTCATCCATATTTAAGTAGGTATCTAATGTAACAATTATTCAATAAATTATATTAAATCGATTTATTTTTATAGGTAGTAACTTATAATTTATAAATAATATCTATATATAGTATGGCTCAGAAGTCCCGTGCTACCCTTATAATTTCTGGGCGGTATATCAATATTTTTGAATGTAGTTTTTTAGAGATTAATTATTACATAAATTACAATTTAATGCCATTAATTAAAAAAAAAATTAAATTTTTGTTCAATCAGCTTTATATTCTACTATTATCCGAGACCAAAAAAATTTATTTTTTGATGAGAAATAAGTGTTAGAGAAAATTTAAAATATTCAAAATTTCTTTTCACAAAAATATTTTTTTATATTATTATTAATCTATATTTAAATTTACATAAAGTTTGTATAAAAAAAAGTTTTATAGGGCCTTTTTGGAAAATTTTGGAAAAACTATTGAGAATTTCAAAAATTACTTTCAAAAAGTACCATATAGGAGCATATTCTGATTCAAAAAGTTACTTATGTAAACTCTCAGGCAAGCATTTCTATAGGAAAAAGTGTTAACAAAAAATATTAATAATAATATCTAAGTAAATAAACATCATATATAGTAAAACTATATTTATATTTCGCTCCACTCAGAACCTTAAAGTAATATTTTTTCATGTATAATTTCAACGATAAACACGACATAAATTGTATACTTTACATCTACTAAGTATAAATATTTAAAAATTTAAATTTAACTGCTTTTAAAAAATTGTTTCCTGATTTAAGTAGGTAGGTATCTAAGATATTATAGACCTATACAATTCGGTAATTAATTTATATTTAATAAACTATATAACTATAAGTCGATATTTATTTAAATAATTTGAACAAAACTCGAAAATAACTGTATACATTAATAATATACTACATATTCAGTATATAGTGTAAAAAACTTACTTTTTTTGACTTGAATCCGTTGAAATTTAGAGAGCCGTAGCGTCAAACTTTCTTGTAGAAGTGTCGCAAAGTATGATAAATAAATTACTGACATAAGGGTGATGGTGACCACCATCCATTAGCTGATAATATGTTTTGCAAGAGACAAAATTCTTAAGAATTTTTATTTCATGCCGCGCGTGTTGCCTCGTGCCTTATTTTACTTTTGTGTTTGCGACTCGCGCGTGTTTAGTTTTCACCGAATTATATTTCGACAGTTCGACTTAAAATATTTTATAGCAAATTGATCTATTGCTATAGTATTCAATTATTTGGGCTATAAAATATAGTTGATTTAAACATATGAAAAAAAAAAACTATAAAATATAGTAATATTTACTATTGAAACCAACTATTTTTATATAGTCTTAATAACTATACTGTTTTAGTCATTCAACCTATAAAATAGTGATTCTTATTACATTTTCCATGACTATAAAATTTTAGTAATTTTTTTTTCCGTGTACTACACATTTAATTTATTTAATATGAACCTATGTCATATTGTTGTGTATAATAAATAATTAAGTACCTGTAACATTTTTCGGTGGCTTTTTGGCTTTTTTTACCTGTATGCGCTGCTTAAAGTCCTTATACTATTTTCTGATTTGTTTTACACAAATCATAAAAATCTTCTGTGGATATAATTTTCCAAATAAAATTCAAACTTCAAGCCTGCAGACTATTTTTTTTTAGATTTATTACTCTTCGTCCATGCTCGAAGCATATTTTCAACATCTTGATTTCTACGTTAAATACTTTCCTAACTCTGAGGATGTTTTGGTCTTCCGCGTACAATAAAATACCCCCGCTAAAGTTCCTTAATTTCGTTAATTACAAAATGTATATACTCTTTACCGTTATCACTTTGTAAAACTTTCGTTGTACTAAAAATTAGGAAAATTATAGATAAATTAAATGTTACTTCTGCCGCTTGTTTACTTTCAAGAGAAAATACAGATATACATTTTGCATAATGGTCTTGGTAGTTTAAAATACATTTATATTTTTCGTCAGGTAATGACTGGAAATCAACCAAGTCATCTTGGCCTCTCAAATTATTTGTTAATAATTACAATATAAAAATTTACAATATTTAAATTATCTTATAAATTGTTTAACTACCTACATACAACTATTATTAATTATATCAAAACTAAACTAAATATTATATAAATACCATATTACAAAATATAACAAACAAAAATGATTATGAAACTATGATTAATATAAAATATATTTTCGCACACAAAGAAAACGATTAAATTGTGAAAATAATTACATGATATCATATTAGAGTGAACATTTCGTGAAATATTTTCGTATTTTACGAAGTGTGAAAAAGCAGTTTTCATTTCATGAAATGGTAAATTTCACTAAGTGTTAACAACATATACATATATATTATATATATATATATGCGTGTGTATCAATACACACACCTGATTTATTTTTTCTTTACAATACGAGTATTCCTATTAGAATGTAGAGTGAATATGAATAGGGCTCGGAAGTTATGGGAGTTGCATATTGTTCTATGTTTTTAATTTATAGCAGACTAAACTAGAAATCCGAGCTATACAAGGGTGAATTAGAAAATAGGAGTTTAAAAATGTATATTTTGCATATTTGGTCAATTTTAGGGGTAAAGTGCATATTTGTTGATTTTCATATGCATATTATACATAACTAATAACATGTAAAAAAAATTGATTTATTTCTTTCTTAATCTATGTAAAGATAAACCACTAACCTGACGTTAAAAGATTTTTTTTCTCGATATAAAAATCTTTAGTTGAATAATCGTCGACCATTTAAAATTTAAAATCTTAAGAAAATATTGGTGTTTCAATGCAGTTGTGTTAACAGATATTATATAACACATATTTTTTCATATTTAATTTGAAAAATATTGTAAAAATATATTTTAATTATATTTTAAAGTTCAATATAATATCAAAATTCCAACCAGCTATATATTTTTTTTTAAGTATTTAGTTATAAATAAATAATTTTTGTCTATATCATTAATTTTTTACAACATAAATGTATTTTTTTTTTTGGAATTCAGAATATTTTTATTGCATATTTTTCTATATTTAACATTTTTTTTTTTGTACATATTTAAATGTATATTTTGTCTTTTTCAGCT
>NW_020273453.1:0-4481 GCF_003268045.1 Sipha flava
TATAATACCTTCCAAGAGCCGAAACTTCCATAACCAATTTTTAATTAGTTATTAACAGAAATAATAGTAATAAAATAATAATACAGCCAACAAAATGTAATTAATTATGAATTTATGTTAATGGTGTTTTCTTTTGGACTGTAGACAGGTGAATCATTTGTTTGGTAAATTATGAAAAATATAAAATGTATGAAAAAATTGAAAATTTTAAAAAGATATGACACGATAATACCAGTGTATAATTTTTCAAAATTATACACACAAGTTTACGAAGGAATGACATTGGGAAAAATCAAAAAATCCATGAATATTAAAAAAATCAACAACGAGGAACAAACAATTTTAACAACGATTAAATTTGACGAGATCACTGATAAACAAGGGACTGTAATACAAATTTCAAAAGAATTAAAAACTGAACAAAGAGAAATAGTAAAAGATTTAATAAACGAATACAAACATCTATTTACATCTGACCCGTTAGACATTGGTTGCGCAAATGTTGAACCAGTTGAAATTAAATTAAAATCAAACAATCCCATATTTCAACCTCCTTACAGAGTATCACCACCACAAAGAGAAAAATTAAAATGTTTAATAGACCAAATGATAGCCTCTGACATAGTTGAACCTAGTCGAAGTAGCTACGCTGCTCCAGTATTCTTAATACCCAAAAAAGAAAAAGGAGAATATCGATTTTTGGTAGACTATAGGAAATTAAATAATGAAACAATCAGTGATAAACATCCTATTCCTAGATCACAAGATTTATTCAGAAGTCTAGAAGGAGCCAGATATTATTCAACTATCGATATGGCTCAAGGTTACTTTCAAATACCATTAAAATTAGAAGACAAAAATAAAACTGCTTTCATTACAGATTTCGGGCTATATCACTTTAAAAGAATTCCACAAGGATTTAAAAATTCTGGACCAATTTTTCAACGAATAATTAATAACTTATTTAGTGACTATCTATATAGAACTATGGTGGCCTATTTAGATGATATTTGTTGTTTTGGGAAAAATTTTGAAACAGCATTAAAAAGACAGAGAGAAATTTTCATTCGATTAGACGAAGCTGGATTAAAATTAAAAACAAATAAATGCGTATTTTTCAAAACTGAAATAGAATTGCTAGGTCATAAAATATCTAATAACGGGATAGTACCTATAGAAAGAAACATTGAAGCAATAACTAACTTCCCCATTCCTAAAAAGGTAAAAGATGTACGCTCATTCGTAGGATTAACTAGTTACTATAGGAAATATATTAAAAATTTCGCTAAGATTGCAAGCCCTTTAATTAACTTAACAAAAAAAGAAAACAAATTTAAGTGGAGCGACATCGAAAACAACGCATTCGAATTTTTAAAAAATGCAATTATAACAGCACCCGTATTAGCACATTTTGAGGACGAATACCCAGTTTTCGTCACTACAGATGCATCAATAGAGGGACTTTCGGGCATTCTAGAACAAGAAAACCCTGACGGAAAAAGACACCCGATCGCATTTGCCTCTAGGAAATTAAAAGGAGGTGAGAAAAATTTTTCTACAACAGAACTCGAAATGTCAGCTGTAGTATTTGCATTAAACTATTTTAAAGATTATCTAGTAGGTCGAAAAATTACAGTATTTAGTGATCATTCAAGTTTACAATATTTTAAAACAATGAAAAATCCTTCTTCTAGAATAACCAAATTTATTTTTAAATTATTAGAATTTGACATAGATATTAAACACAAACCAGGCTCATGGAATTTAGCGGCAGACTGTTTATCTCGATACCCTGTAGAAAATATTAACACATTAATAAGTGAATTAAAAAATTTTGAAAATGATGAATCAATACCCACGGATAACATTAATATAGAAAATTTAAAACAAAATCAACTATTAGACGAATTTTGTAATGGCATAATAACCACAATTAAAACTAATATTAATTCTAAATATAAAAAAAAGTCAAGACAATTTTGTATTAAAAATGATTTATTATATTTTAAAAATTGGTCTCCCTACGGAACTAAAAATCTGCTAGTAATACCTAAAAATTTAATCAACACTATATTAAAGTCCTATCACGATTCGGTTTTTAGCGGACATTTTGGAATCACGAAAACTTTGGCAAAATTAAAATTAAAATACTACTGGCCCACAATGATCCAAGATACAATAAAGTATATTAAATCATGTCACTCTTGTCAAATGATAAAAAATCCCCCTGGGAAAGGTCATGGATTTCTCCACCCCATTCCATTAATATCAGGTAAACCAATGCAACGTTTAACTTTCGACTATTTAGGACCACTACCACCCTCTAACGGAAAAAAATATATTATTGTGGCTACGTGTAATGCAACAAAAATGGCATTTGCGAAAGCAGTAACAAACGCAAATGGAACAGCAACAATAAATTTTTTAATGGATATTATTACATCCTATGGGGTACCTAAATACTTTTGCAGCGACAGAGGTACTCATTTCAAAAATAAAGAAATGGAATTTGCATGTAAAAAATTAGGTATTACTCAAATTTTCTCCAGCGCATATCACCCCCAAACAAATGGTATGACAGAACTCATGAATAAAATCATTTGCAATAGCTTATCACACTATGTGAATGAAAATCAAAAAAATTGGTCTATGTACTATAAGATGGTAGTGTTCGCATACAATACCACTCCTAGTTCCAGACTAAAACTAAGCCCCTTTTACTTACTTCATGGGATAGAAGCAAATCAGCCTTTAGACAACAAATTAATATCAGATGACGATTCCTTTAATTACACTAAAACTTTTGAACAATTACAAAAAGTTAGGGAAACCATCCCGAAAATTATAGAAAAAGAACAAGCAATTCAAAAGTCGCAATATGATAAAAAACATAAAAATATAGAATTTACCCCAGGACAAAAAGTTTTAATAAAATTCGATTTAAACGTTTCCAGCCATTCAAAAAAATTAGCGAATAAATATAGAGGACCATTCACAATCATAGAGAAATTAACAGACGTTAGTTATAAAGTAGAATTAATACTGAACGGAAAAACAACCATTGACGTCATACACGTCCAAAGAATGAAACCATTCTATGACAAAGCAGTGTTAACGTTATAAAAATTATAAACACCCTCAAATAAAAATAAACCTTATTGACAAATAAATTATTAAAAAATAAAATTAATTTTGATTTTTGTTTATAGTGGGTGCTCAATAAATCTCGACAAGGCAAATATTCACAATACAATATGAAAACACAGATCGTCTTATTATTCGCGACTATTCGCTTACTAATAACACAGTCACTTCCTTTCGGACATAATAAATTTACTAATAATCCCGGAATTTATTTTGAAAACATATCACCGCTGCACATTACAGTGTCGCAATGGGATTTAATAACATTTTACAACATATCGAACTATGAAAAAAAACACATAACTATAACGACGTACTTCGACAATCTAGAAGATTTATGTACCAAATATGAATCAAATTACGCACAATTAACAGAAACTTGCACAGACCTCATGAAAATTAATATTCAAACACTTAAAAAAATTACTGGAGAACGTGAAATACTACAGCAATATCTAACAATTGACGAAACCGACATAAACTCAATTAATAGACGAAAAAGACGTAGCTCGTTTTTCGGTGGAATAGGTAAATTACAGCGTGCCCTGTTTGGAGTACTCACCGAAGAAGAAGGCGAAAATTATGAGAAAAAAATCCAAACTCTCGAGGAAAAAACAGATAAAATCGCTCATAATTCAAAGGGAACAGATTAAAATTTTCAAAAACACTCTAGATTCAGTAGAAAACATTACCTCAAACTATGCAATAATTCGGGAAAATGTAGAATATAATATAAAAAAACTAAATGATGAATTAAAACAGCAAAACGATGATATCAAGATTTTAAATATAATTGAATCAATATTAGTTTTCAACTCACTTTATACCGAGATACTAAACCAATACTCAAAAGAAACGACACTACTCCTTAATATAATAATGAACGCACACAACGGACTAATTAACCCACAGGTACTAAAACCAAGTGAATTTCTAACACAACTAAAAGATATAAAAACAAATTTACCTACAAACTTAAATTTACCAGTAGAAATAAGTACAAAAAATTATTTCGACTTTATACAAATTATAGACCTAAAAATATTTTATAGTAACCACTTATTAGTATACATAATACATATCCCATTAATAGAAAACATACCTTTTACTCTTTACCGAATCATTAATTTACCAGTACACGTAAATAATAATGACTTTATTTTTATACAATCCACACATGAATTCCTAGCGGTAGAAAATAATAAACAGTTATATACCTTTTTTAATCAAAATCAAATTGACAAGTGTAAAACGATAAAACAAAAACTAATCTGTCAAACCAACATACCACTCTCAAATAATGTCAAACCAAATTGTGAATTTCAACTATTTAAAAA
>NW_020273454.1:0-4746 GCF_003268045.1 Sipha flava
GGTAAGTATATAAAACATATGGTTAAACATACGATTAAATGGTTCAACATGACAAATCTAATTTCTATCAGAACTATATTCATAGGCGCAAATAGGGAGTTACATTGGCGGGGGCTCAAGCCCTTTAAAATATTCAACAAAAATCCCCCCCTCCACATCAAATAAAAATATTTTTTTTTTTATTAGCTACCTACTAGTATAAAATTATTACTTATTAATGCACATATATTTATTAATAACTAGATAATTGGTTACAATATTAAATTTATTCTTCTATTAGATTTGGCAAAGTCGTTTAAAACTCAGACCCTGTCAATATTGATATCTTTTTCAATATTAATTATCCCTAAACTGCTAAATCTTTCTTGGAGCATAGTTGTTCGCATCCATGTTTTCAACCTCCTCATTGCGGAAAATGACCTTTCACAAGTAGCGGAATTGATTGGTAAAGTTATTGCTACATTAAATAATTTGTAATAATTTGGAAAGATTTGTTTGCTATTCAATGAGTTTAAGTGATTTTGCAGAACTTCCAAATCAACATTAACTTTCAAGACATTTTTGATAACCATCATTTCTGATCTTAAAGAATCTTTGGAAACACCAAATAAATCCTAAAAGTTATTATTTACAAATTAACTATCAAAAGTATACAGTAAATAAAAAGTAGATTCGAACATTCAATAACGTTGTTTAGCATAATTTATTAATATAAATACATCATAAATTAATATTAAATTTAGTGTTTATAAAAAAAAATACTCCTAATAATTCTCATATTACTTTATAATGATTAATAAATTGTAAACTTTCATTAAAATTTAATTTTAAAAAGTTGTCTACAGATTGGGCTATTTTCATACTTTCTGGTGAAAACCGTTTTTCCATATTGACAATAATAGTATCAAGTATAGGATAAAAACAATGCATTTTCCAATAATTTTTTATTTATTGAAGTACCCATTAGTACATCATTAACACGGTCTTCTTCTGCCGAAGTAGTTGACATTACAGCATACTGTTGTAAATATGTAGGTTCCCTTCTAAGACGTTTAGAGCCACCTGAATTAATTAAAATTATATCAATAATTTGAATTATACATTTATTTTATTTTAATAGGTATTATTATAATAACACACCTTGTGAAGGAATATCCAGTGACACATCATGTTCTTCACAAAATATAGTAATATCATTCCACAGGTTATCAAAATATACATCTGAACGGTTATTTTTCAGAGTATCAATCACACCACATACTAATGAACTAGATTTTCCAAGAGTTGTAGACTTTGATTGCAATTGAGTACTTAGAATGTTAATAATTTTTAAAATATCATTAAGAACAAACAAATGTACCACAAATTTCCCATTCTTTATTGTAGACAGTAGACCTATTGCTTAGGCAACATCTTTATCTTTTTGTAATTCTATTTCTTCATCAAGAATATATAGAATAGGTTTAAAATTTGCGATGACTGAGTTACAACTCTTATAACGGCAGACCCATGGAATATCTGATAACTGTGGGATTTTTGTTTTTTTAACTCCTAGTTTTTCTTGAATGTCAGTCATTTTTTTATTTTTCGTAGGTTGATTAAAATGAACATACAACGCTTCCAGGCCATTAAATAAATTCCGCGCGTCCTCAAATTAAATTTTAAAATACTTGATGTCATATCATTTTTATTAAAGCACAGAATGTCAGAATTTAATACTCCACAACTGAAATAAATATGTATACATTTGTTACATTTATAAATATATTTGATCTCACCTTTAAATGTTTACACATATCAATGACCACAAGATTTAATTTGTGTGCCATACAGTGTACATAAATAGCTTTAGGATGTATTTCTTTAAGCTTTGCCTGAACTCCACCAGTATGACCTGACATCACGCTAGCACCGTCATATGAATGACCATTATATTAATTTTGTCCAAGTTCAAATAATTTAAAAACTGTAATAGAGCACCAATTAAACTGTCAGCATTTTGACTTTGAGATACATCTAAAAATCCAACAAATCTTTCCTCTACTTTTAGGTTTTTTGGGTAACGAACACACACAGCTAACTGTTCTTCCTTGTGGCATCTAGTATTTTTTTTTTATAAAACAATTATCAAAATGTAGCTTAAGACTATTTAAGTAAATAAACAATATAATATTAAAAAATTACCGAGATTCATCACACGAAAGGCTATACATTCCAGCACTTGTTATATCTTCAACAATAGTATTCCTTACATATTTAGCGCATATTTCAATGATTTCATTTTGTATTAACCAGCTTGTTGGTTTAGCATAATTTAAAGCAAAAGTTGGATTATACTTTGCCATTAGTTTGCATGCTTCTTTTAAGTTACCTACATACCATAAATAGGTATATAATTAATTAACATTAGCTAGGTACTTTTATGAATAAAAAAAAATATATGGTACCTACTAAATTCACCCAACTCACCTTGATTCAAAGATGTTTCATTTTCAATATGACCTCTAAATGCTACTCCTTGATTTGCCAAAAATAATATGATATCAATTAATGTTAGCATGTAATCTCTATTTTCTAATATTTTATCACGGTGCGCATTTGTAACTAATGTATGAACAGAACCAGTAGTTTTAGATTGGATATGTGCATGCCACTTTGTCATACAAGTCAAATGGTACTGACAAATAGAATGCAACTCCAACTTTGATTTAGTGTATTTCGATCCTTTTCCTCTAGAGCCAAAAATCTACAAAATTAATATATAGTATGTTTATATAAATAAATAATTTACAAAAATGAATATATATATATACATATATCAAAATAGTTTACGAATAGTCATTTAACACTTACTTTTTTCCAATTTCTAAATCCTTTAGTTGAAAATTCCATGTTAGCTACAGTTCTATACCCAAACATTCTACAAGGATAGCAAAATATAGAATCCTCAACCACACTATACTCTATCCAATCAAAACGACTATATACCGTAGAAGAAAAACCTCTATTTTGTGAACCAAATTGTGTCTGAGGGTATTTCTAAACAGAATAAAATTATTGATTATTATTTAATACTCATTAGTTTCAAAACTTGAGCTTCAAAAGGCTATGTTAGAAGATAAAAATATATTAGAAACACTATAATGTATATTTTATAGGTAGGTAAAATACCATTATATTTATTATTTTAATATTTTAAAATAAAATAAAAAATAAAAATAAATACAGACTAAAATATCTAATTATTGTAACTAGCCAACTAGGTATATAATTAAATTGTAAAACTTACTTCTAATATAGGTTTAGCAGGACCTGAATCAATATCACCTAAATCATTTACCCTGGTATTTGACTGAAAACTATTAATTTGTGGATCTGTGTAGGAGTTTGATAGTAGACTTGTATTTTCTTCTAGTAATGTTGTAACACTTCCAGATCCAAGTGAATCAATCTTTCAAAATGTGAAATGTTAATTTAAATTAAAAAAAAAATTAAAAAATGTTAAAGAATGCTACTTACAACTCTGGACGATGACTGTAGAATGCCATCATTGTCTTCTTTGATATCTTTTTCAGTAGGAGTACTTGATACACTTTTTTTTATATTAAAAATGCTAAATAATGATTTCTCATCCATAATTCTAATCGTTTTTAATATGTAAGGTGAAGTAACTTGTTTATAGCAAACGCTTTTAAAATTAAAATTAACACTGACACTGGCTATTATAGTTACAATGTTATATATAAATACTAGCTGAATTACCCGGCTTCGCCCGTGTGTAGTTTTTGTTTTATCAAAATTAAATTCTTAAATCAACAAAAATTGTTGTGTTTTAAAGAAGAAAAAATATGTATTTTACTTAATGCTATCAAGTGCTAAAAAGGTAGTAGTTGCTGAATTATAAAGACAACAAAAATAATAATAATAGTATTTACAAATGATATAACTTTTTTTATGAATATTTACAAATGATACGTAGTTGCTCAATTCTAATATGGTTTAAGTCAAAACCTCTTGGTATACCACATTTAGAGTTTTATTTTGTGGTGCATAAACGTACAAGTGGTCAGGTCTTCCAACTCTAGAAAATGCCACATACAATTGTCCGTGTGAGAAACAGTTATTTTCTAAATCTACACCACAATAAGTTAAAGTCTGACCTTGAGCTTTGTTTATTGTCATTGCAAAACAGATTTTTATTGGAAACTAAACTCTTCTAAACTTAACTGGAAAATCGTTGGGGTATAATGGTATTTTCGGTAAAAATATTTTTTCTCCCTTAGCACATCCAGTCAAAATTTCAGCTTCGATTACATTTTTTGTAAGAGAGGTGACACGAAGCCTAGTCCCGTTACATAATCTAGGAGAATTCAAATTTCTCAATAATATGATTGGAACCCCCACCTTCAGTGATATTTTATGAGGAGGCATACCAGATGGTGTTTGTGAATTTAAGAACTCTGTAGGAAAATGTACCGATTCTTCACTATCAATAACTGTATCGATAGAAAAGTAATCCATTTCTAGTGCTTGAAATCCACTAACTATTAGTGAGTTTATTGTGTCAGCTCGGTTATTTGTAGTTGTTAAAATAACGCGTTCGCATAACCATTCACTATTCAGATTTTTCAAATTCCCAATATCTTGGTACACACTTTGTATCAGTTGTTCCAACGAATTTGTCGATACTGCTAGTTTTTTTAAAATTGTTATGTATCCATCCTTATCATTTACAGTTCCGCTGCC
>NW_020273454.1:4756-5010 GCF_003268045.1 Sipha flava
AAAACTTGGTACACACGTACAAATTTATTTTTGCCAATTTCAACCCTTTAAAATCAAAATTTTGAAAATCGGGCGACGTGGTGACACTCACGAAGGTATTTGGAACAACTTTGTGAAAAAAAATTGGAAAAAAGTTAAATAGCGTCGTCACAAAATTGGTACATAAAAAAGGCCTGTTCTTTTATATATATAAGGATATAATATAACTATATATATATAGTTATAGTATAGTATAGTGTTATACTGACAAACTA
>NW_020273455.1:0-27563 GCF_003268045.1 Sipha flava
TATGTTTTTTAAGATTAATATTTATATTTTATTTGTTTTTTTTTTTTATTCGTTTATTGTTATAAGGTTCAAATATCCTTCCGATACAACATTCATAATATTCAACGGAAATATTAATATGCTATAATATCATCTATCTCTCTAGAAAGTACGGATTTTCTAAAACTCTCAAATGCGTTGTTAATTTGATAGCAACAATTATCACTTTACATAATATGAACTCTAGAAAACTATTTTACAAACAGTCGACGGTTAATAAAATTACTGTACGGATTAAAGTCTACATGGCTTTTATCGTTCATAATTTCATATACACGCATGGATTAACGCCAATAAAAATTCAATATAAATGCAATCAAAAACTAGGTAGACAGAATCTCTTTGTTTCGTAGGTAGTTTCGTTGGCTGTATGTAAACTGCGACAAGAAAAAATTAACACAATACAATCTGCAGCAAAACCGATAAGACACATTATACAAGTTGCGGCAATTTATTTTATATACCTACGACATTATATACTATATAGTAGTGATGGGCAACAATATCGATAATTCGTTACAATATCGATTTGTTTTATATTGTACGATGTTTCAGGATATCGAAATTTATATTTTATCTGTAGGTCCTAGATAGTATATATGATAAATTCTATTGTACTGCACATGCATTTTGACAACAATGAAAAATGCCATTATGCCATTGGTGAAAAAAAATTCAAATTTATACCCAAAAGTATCAGGGTTGGCGAAAAAATATTTGTCAGCAGTTGCTACAAGTGTCTCATGTGAACGTCTGTTTAGTAAAGCTGGTAATATAAATTCAAAGAAACGAAGTAGACCACTCCAGATAGAATTAACAATCCTCTCTATTTAAACTCATATTACAAATCCTCTTGGACATCTGACCATACGTTGGTAAGAAATTTACATATATTTTTCATTATTGATTTAAAACAATATCCAAATAGTCCAAATTATTTGCTAAAATACAGTTATCAAGTTTTAACAGAGCCGGATTAATAAAATTAGTGGCCCTAGGCTAATTTATTTTTGGGACCCTAATTGTACAAAAAAAGTATTTTCATAATAATATGCCAATTGATATTTATTAGTTAAATAAAAATATATTTTTTCTCGGACAGCAAATTTACATAGTTAATTTATATATTAATATAGTTAATTTATTAAAAAATACAATTTAGTTAAATGTTAAAATATAAAATATATGGTAATACCATAAAAATATAAACAAATGATTACTTAAAACATTTTTTTCTAGATTTACTTGATGCAAAAGTATCTAAAACATTATCAAATGAAAGTTTTTTTACATATGTAATTCTCAATTGATAAAATTGTTAATGCGTTTAACCTATAATCAATCTGTGTAGATCTTAGTCGATTTTTAATTAGAGCCAACTTTGAGAATGAACGTTCTGCTTCACAATTTGTCAATGGTATTATCAGGTATAATCGCATTGCAATATATATATTTGGAAAAACGTCAATAAGCTGTCGTTCATATAGAATTATCGCTATAACACAACAATTGTCAATATCTGAAGAAACTGTTTTGATATAATGATAAAAATGTGATGTTTCTGTTTTCAAGTTATCATCGAGATTATTATGGTAAAACTGAATACAGTTATTTAACAAATCAATGTCTGGGTCATTGTCAGTTTTAAAGTTGACTAAAAATTTGAATTGAGAAAGAAAAATATTATAAGAATTTAATCTTCTGTCAAGTTCAAAAATTAATTTATCAATAGTAATAAAGAAAGTATCGACTTCAAACTTTTTTTTGAAAGCGATAAAATAAAACGGAAAAACACGGTATATTGCTTGTTGTACTCGTATGTACCTATCTAATTTAATACCATGCAGGTTGTCACAAACAATTATTTTAAATGATTAATATGATTGTATCTTTAAATAAAAATTGTTAAAATCATATTTTTCTAATTAAATATCTATAGCTGTAGAAAATCTGTAAGCCCATATTATTTTTTGGGAGTCCCTTTTTTTTTGGGGGGGGGGGGCTAGGCTATGGCCCGATCAGCCCCCCCCCCCTTAATCCAGCTCTGGGTTTGAATATTAAATACTTGAATTAATTGAAAACCTAGGTATATTTATTATAGATAGTTTTAATTATTTATGAAATGTATAAAAATTGAAAAGATTAAAAAGAAAATAGCGTAAGGATCAGCTAACTTAATTCTAATATCAATTCTAATGACGCCACGTCCAAACTAAGTGCTACTAATGGGTAACTTCTTATTCACATAACCTTATAATGTTTTTGTTACTCTAATCTCACATATGCTTATTGTGCTTAATTATATTTATTGTAAAAATAAAAATAAATTAAATTTATACTATCATTATATTTATTTGTCTGAATGTAACAAGTTTTTTTTATCTTCAATTAGCTAGGTAAAACAAATGTTTGAATTAATAATTATTAATAAGTAATAAGTACTAAGTAGGTAATATTTAAAATGTGTATTTTCGATATTTTCGATATCATACAACTTACGACATTGTTATACGATATCGGAAAAATCGGGACGATATCGATACACAAAATTATATCGTTGCCCACCAATACTATAGAGTTCCTAAATCATATATATCTAAGTGTATCTATGTACGAATATCGTTTGATTATAATTATGTTATATTGCGTATTTTCATTTGTCATTCTGAAAAAGGTTAATTTTGCCGCAGTTTACCATCCTCTGTTTGGCCACTGCTAATATCATCACACCTTTGCTGTTTATTCTTAGTACGTACTTCAAAGACCGTACTTCAAAGACTTCAATTACCTCACGACCGTGGAATCAACAACATTATTTGAATTTTAATAATGATCATAATAGCAATGATAATAAGATATATTTGATTTGATTTGTGAATAATAAAAATATTTGAATTCGTGTATGGCTTATAACTAATTTGAAGAATCGAGGAACCGTGTAATTGTAAAACACAACCATATCATACTACAATAATGTAATAACAAACAAACTTATAAAAATTTTAAACTCTACGAATAATTTATAATAATTAATAATTATAAAGATTATTATTACAATAATTATAATTACAATTAAAATTATTATTGTGAGATATTAAAATTATTTATTTTCATATAAAATTTTTTAATATCAGTATTATATTATAAATGTTTGGACTTTTTTAAAGTATTCTAACCTTGTTGGTTTTTGGTAGATAAAGATATTAATTTATAAATTAACGTGAAATGAAGTGCATTCATACCAGGATCGCAGAAATAGGTTACGCGTTCGACAGTTTGCGTCGCCCAGTTCTTTGCATGTTTCCGTCGTGATCTAGTGGTTCCAGAAGCAAATTAATTTCGCTCGATCGTATGTGCAGTTTTAGAACACTTACTTTGAACAGTAAGGTATTTTATTTGCCGCCTCTCTCTCTTGAAGGTTAAAACGGAAAACAAGCATCTTCAACTATTCAGTAGAAATCCGGTTCTTACGCTCGTAATTTAATTTCTTTATTTCAGTATACTTTTACACAATATTTCTATTTGATATAAAATCCTAAAAAATATCTGCCTTTTAATTACCTAAATAAATATATAGAACATTTTTTTTTTTATAAGACTGATTGTTGCTACCCTTCGTCAGAATGTCCCATCTCCATATAGATTAAAATTAAACCAATAAGATATTGGCAAAGTTTAACTGTCGAAAAGTTCAAGGCGATCAACAAAGTGTCTTATTCTTATACCTTATTGTTTCGAATAGAAAAAAAAATGACGAAATCTAAAAATTGACAGTGTTGCACCAACAAGGCTATTTTTTGAACTGAAATCTCACCAACACTATTATTTCATACGACGTGATCGCGGTCCTTTACGTGCTGCTCTCTGTCGGTAACCGTCGCAAGTGTTGAGGGAGTACGACACGTCTGCCGAAGCCGTTTACGGACAATCGGTGATCGTTCTCATTATGGATAGGCGGCCACCGCTCACTGACACTATTACGAGCCTCCTCTACACCACCACGACCATACCGATACCCATACCGGGTAGACCATTTATTAACACACGAACTATGTATTTAATTCATTCAATGGTTAAAGTATTAAAAATGTTGATGGGGTTTAAAACCACGAAAAATTAATTTTACTGACTTACACTGCCGAGATTTCGGGCTTCACCCGGCGCTTAACGAGGAGCCGGGTACCAGGAACGCAGGAATAGCATGCACCAAGAACGCCGCAATACTACTTTCCCCATACGTCAATTATCTCAGAATTTAATTTAAAAAAAATATCTAATTTCAGAGTCTCAATAAAATACCATGTAATACAAAATACTTTTGAATATATACTATTTAATATGTACAATATATATATATATATATATAAACTTTTTCCATTATTAAATAATATGAGTATAAATAATTTTTCAATATAACATTGAATTTTCATATAATTTTATTTATCATTCATAAATAATTTTTCATTTAGAATGCGAAAAAATCGATTTGTTTTTATTTAGAATCACTGTAAAAGTATTTCTGTCGCTTTAAATATTTCAGGGGGGTCGTTAACTACCCATTAAATATGACTCTGTATACAGTATAATATGGGTTACTATTTTACTATTTAAAACTATAACTATATAGGATTACTATCTACCTATTTTAAATGTATATAAAAATAATTCAAACATTTATAATTTAAACAATTTATATTACATTTAACAATTCAACTCCAAAAAAGTGATTAACCACGGTGCTCCTTTAAATTTTGTGTCTTGAGAAAAAAAAATGTTACTCTTCGTCGATTTATAATACCATTGCGGTTAAACCGACTTCGAAGAAGTGTCACCAGGTCGGGCAATTGTTAAGTCAAATCTAGGCACGAATTGTCTTAACGCTAACACATGCTCCTTGTATAAAAAAACTAGAGTTTAGAGTTAAGAGTTTCTCATCGGATGCATCATAGATTATTCTATGCTTATTTTCCCGTGACCGCATTGTTCTAATCTAAACAGGAGGAAAATTTCACGCTTATTAAAATTGAAGTATAGTTGATATTATTTTTCAGTAAGCGGTATAACTTATACACGGTTTAGACCGCGAGTACTGTAGTATTAGGTAATTCAAACTCAAGCCATTAGTGTCACCATTAATATCACAATAGAAAATAAGCTAGCATAAATATTTTTTTAATTTCTTCTATTAATATGTAAGCAAATTATTATATTATTATTATTGTTGGGTATGATTTATGAATGATCGAGAAGGTTCTTGATCGTTCTATTGATGTATCCGTATCACAGCGATAACGGTCCAATTTGGTATATACGCGATAAACCCTTTCCCTTCACTGACCCATTCGCGCCGGCTTACCTAATATATATATCGTAGACATATAGTAAAATCAAATAAAGTTAAATGCCTAGTCATTTAATTAAATGTAGATATTGATATATCAATCAGGAATATGATTAAATGCCTATTTCATGTCAGGCATATAATAAAAAAAAAATTTTGTATTATTTTAAAAATTTAAATATATTTTCTATCAGTTATTTATTGCTATTTTATATATAAAAAAGTAAAGTATTATTTATTAATATGTAAAACACGTTGGTAAATGAAATAATATGTTTAATTTCATGTTCATTATTACTATTGTTATAAAAATAAAATCATAAATATCTACAGGTAATAACTAATTAGATGTGATAGACGTAAATGATAGTACGAGTATATTGTATACCCTAAAGCAGAGACGGCCAAACTTTTTTCGGCCACGATCTACTAAAATATACTTCACCTCTGAAGATCGACTTTCATGAAAAAATGTTTTTATTATTAAATAATTATAATTATTAAGAAACATACTTCCTTAAAGTGTATATTAACATACATATAGTATTATAAATTAATTATTAATTACTAAAAATAATATAATAATTTCTAAAATCTAAATATTTAAGTCTTATTAACATATTAATATTTATTTTATATAAAATAAATTCTAACATGATCGACTCTGAAATCGTTCGCGATCAACCGTTTGGTCGCCCCTGCCCTATAGTCAGTAAGATTTGACTATATGGCTACGACATATATACGGGGCGCCGCGAACTGTCGTGTTGTGTCATTTTTCCTTTGTCTTGGTTGTTGCCACGTGTATATTTTGTGATTCCGTGTTGCCGTGTTGATGGTTGTCACGTAATATCTATTGTCGGCTATTGCAGTGGTGCAGTACGCGGTAATATTTATTTATTATTCATTTATTGATATAATTATTATTATATTTATGTGATATAATTATTTGTATAATAATATTAATTTATTATTTTATTTTATTTTATCTTTACTACATGTTAATTTATTAATATATTGTAACGTTTACTTGATTGTATTTTTATATTAAATTAGTTAACCCGACAAACGTTGTTTTGTCATATAAATTATTTCTAGAGAATATTTTGCTAGAAAAAAATAACTAATTTAATATAGGTATGTAAGGATGTGGAAAAGGATAAGGATGTAAGGAAGAGGTATGGAGTGATGTGAATGTTGACGAGATATAAAAATAAAAAAACATCAAACATTTATTTTTTTAATAATTTATTAAAATTGATCCATTAAAATTATATATATGACTAATTGTGACAATATTAGTAAAAAACAATATCTATCCCTTAATGCAACAGAGTATACAATATTTTTTTTATCCGATCTTTCGCCAACACAAACTGGATGGTTCGAGAGCACGCCGCGTATAATTGTCTGTGTGAAAAATATGATGTGCTCAAATCTAAGCCACAGACATCATTTGGCCTTGAGACTTATAGTCATTGCAAATGCCAATCTCATTGGAAATTGAAGGCGTTTAAATTGTATTGGCACATCTGTGGGTATAATAGGGATTCGCAGTAATAATTTATTTTCACCTCAGTATTTGTCATTTAAAATGATGGCTTCGATAACATTTTTCATTAATTTTTTAACGACTTATCGCGTACCGTTGTACAACCGTGATGGATCAAATTACGAAGCAAAATAACCAGAGATCAAACCTTCAATTGTAAATTATGCGGTGGCATGCCTGGTAAATCCAATGAGTTTAAAAACTCTGTTGGATAATTTACAGCTTCAGTAGCATCGCAAACTGTATCAATAAATTTGTATAACACCAAGTTTCCTGGTAACAAATGTTGTATCTTGAGATTCAATTCGTTGACGTCCACATTTTTTGCTACTAAATTGCAATACCCGTCATTTAATACCAAAAATGAAATTAATAGTTTTTAAATAGTTTTTAATAGTTTTTTAATAGACTTTAATAGTTTTATTTTATAATTAATTTTCAATTGCGCAGTTATCGACTGGGCCAAAAATTATTAATTAAACTATGATTTATTAAACAATAGCACTTTTCCAAAATTTTTTTTTCGTAAATACCTTCTCCTGGCAATTACGAACAATTAAAAAAAATTTGAGCCAAATCGGCCCAGCCGTTCTCAATTGATGAAATGTTATACATTTTTGGCTTCATTTTTATATATATAGAACAGTGACGCCCAACCCGCGGCCCGCGAGCCACATATGACCCGCGAAGGTATTCTATGTGGCCCGTTACGAATTTTCTAAAATAAAAAAAAATAAAAAAAATGTTTTTATACATTTTTAAATTATTTATTTTCATATATTATTTTTATATAAATTTATGAATTCGTTTAAATAATTATTCCAAAAAGTACAATTATAATGGTAATAATAAAACTAAAAACTATACAAAAATATTATACTCTTATTTTTAATGTGAAATTTGAGCTTGTACTCCTTTTACTAAAAATGAAATAATTTTGAAATATAACACGGTCCAGAAGAAAAAATGCGCGAGTTGCTCGTTGCCCATCCCTGACGTATAGAATCGTGAACGAAGAGCCGCCGTATTTCTGGGCGGGATTCTAACAACCGTGACCACCCGTTTCTGGAGTCCTGATACTTCGGAACTGATTTTATAGTAAAACCGCCGTAGTTTTTGTAGTAAAACAAGCACAGTTGACCATGGTTTCGTTTCCATTCATTAATTAATTCATCCATTCATTCCAATTCATAAATATTAGCAGTTGATAACAGTTCTTGTTATGATAATAGTTCATTCACAAACGAAAACCGTGTTATTTGCCCAAGAATTGGTTTTTGAATACTAGGATCCCATAACGCTGTTACTCACAGACATACACATCTGCTTCTATGTATTAGTTCCTATAGTAAATATTAAACGAAAAGTTATAATATTAATTCATTGATAATTTATTCATTGCGCATAACTACAGAAACTTTGAAAGTTGAGAATCTCAAGATGAAGATTTATTCAACAAAGAAATACAGGCAATCACGTTATTAGTAATTTATACACGGAAAGGTAAGCGAGCATAGTTAAATATTATATTAAGTGCTAAAATCGGGAAAAATGCAGTGACGGATTTAGCGTTTTAGCGCCCTAAGGCTTAATCACTTTGCCCCCCCCCCTATCATTCTACTAAGGAACCAACAATATTTGGTTTAAACCCTTCTCTTCAAATTTTATTCAGTTTTTTTATCAAAAAAAAAAAATTATTAAATATTCAATCTTCAAAATAGAAAACTTTGAAAAATAAAATATTTCATGTCTATTATTTTACTTTAAATACCATTATTACCAGTACAAATAAACAATGCTTATACAGTCACATAACGGAAATATAAATAGCCAGATATGAAAATACCTATAATCGGATAGTCGGATGTTTCCAATAAGTACATAGGTACTAATAAGTTAATAATAATATCTAGTAACTTACTGTAATTATTTTATTACAAATGAAATATTTTCAAATTGTAATAATAATTGTAATATTCTTACTATAACCTATAGGTACGCATCATACTATGTACATATTAATATATTATTATAACTTTTAAAATTATTTTTATTCGGGTATATATGAAAAATATAAAAAAATATATTAAAATAAATATAGGTACCTAATAAGTTAATAATAACACTTAATTCTATATAAAAAAACCGCCCTAGGCTATAAGCCTTTTAGCCTGCCCCTAATCCGCCACTGGAATAATGAAAAGGGTTAGTAAGAAATAGTGCAACGATATACAATACAAATAATACAAATAAAACGATAGATCATCAACAGTTTAAAAACTGCGTTTCAAAAGCAAAATTACTTAACAATGAATAGTAGAAGGCTATTGGAAACAACTGTATTGCCATTTAGTAAAAAACTGAAGTTTCTACATATATCTTGCACATACAGGAGCCCTAATAATGTATTTACCGCTCAAAATGTAGGTATTCATTTGCGACTATGGCCGCACGCATCAATATGAATTCACCCATGTCCGTGCAACAGAAAAATTAATCACGCCGTGACCGCGAGTGTAGCCGCGCGGCTGTCATGTATATAGGAATCAGCACCAGCCGGGCGCACATTGTGATGCAGGCGACGCAGCGCAGGAAAAACTGTATGACCTATGTGAGCGCATATTACTACGCAGTTCAATGTCACCATTCCCCCAGTCATGAATGAAATTATAGTAAAAAATGTAATGAATTTAAGTTCTGAGTCAGCTTCTGATGATTTTTTTATTTTATTTGTCAAGTACACGTAATACATTTCGGAAAAGTATTTTTTTAATAAAACGAAAAAGTCGTGAAGAATTCAATTTATCGTTAAAATATTTTTAAATCAAATTTTATTTTAATACTATTATAGTATAAAATTATTATGAATTAAATAATACTAATTAATAATTAAATTATCAACCAATCTTACGTAAATTTTACCGATAAATTTACTGAAATTAATTTTTTTTTACCAGTGAATTTGTTTTATTTTAGTAATATTAGTAATTATAAATATTCTAGGCATGAAATCTAAATTAATTTTGAATATAATACTAGGTAGGTACTTACCATTTTTTAATTTAATTTCATTTGCTACCTTTTCCATATCTCATTTTTTAATTTAATTTTTATATAGTCGAAAAAACTAGTGTCATATAAGACATTGTAATATCGGACTGCTTCAATTATAGACTCATCCATCGTAAAAAGAAATACCGCATCAAGATTATTTTGGAAATTAAAATAAAATTATGTAATTAAGTAGGCGTAATTTAAATGGAAAATATTCCAAATGCGTATGACACACGTGTAGTGAACTGTGTTGCGGAAACTGCGCGACGCAGGTCGACACAAAATTCTACTCTACCCTGCCCTGCGCTAGTACATTCTAATATTTTACAAATACTATGCTGAGCTGCCCTACGTTGCGTTACGTCGCCTGCGTCTCAATGTGCGCCCGGCTAGGGTAGGTCCCATTGCGACTATTGTGCCTGTATCGACTTGCGTTACGCAATGCCCGCGACACAGTTTACTGAACTTGTGCCACACGCGTTTGGAATGTTTTACAGTTACGCCGGCTATACATAATTTCCATCTTTTTAATTCGATATTTTATTTTTTTATTTTCATTTTAGTATGGAAGAGTCTGTGATTGAAGCTGTCCAACATTACAGTATCTTATATGTCATGTTTGACTATATGGAGACAAAATCAAAAATCGAATTTTTTTATGAGATCACTTTTCCACAATTTTTTACGTGTACTTAGCGAATATAACATAAGAAGTTCATCGAATTCATCATTAGAACTGATTACGAACTTCCTTTATTAAATTTTTTGCTATTATTTCATTCATGACTGGGTGAAACAGAACTGCTTTGTAATATGCACTCACATGGGTCACACAGTAAACAAACTTAAGTTTTTAAATATGAATTTTTTTTTTTTTTGTACACACCGTGTTTCCAATATTTCAGTGTATCGGAATAAAATCAGAGTTTAGCGTTGTACGAAAATCGTGTTCGAATAGCTGTTGCATTGCTGGGCAGGTGCGTGACTGCGAACACCCGATTCTAGGATCCTGGTACTCGAGAATTGATTTGTCGAGAAATTGCCCTTGAAAAAAGTTATAAAGTAATTTTTTTTCCGATTGTTATTGACGTTACACGGTCGTTTCACGGGAAAAGGAAAAAATTGCCCAACTTTTAATGAGGATGCAAATTCTCAATACGGAATATGAAAAGAATGAAATATATAGAAAATATAGCAAATATAGAATCAATGACGACACTAAAAATTTCTAAGTACTATTGTCCCATGAATGCCGACTCTCGATTGCCACTTGAAGTGTCGGTGAATTCAATACTGTTATTGTATACTGTATAGAACGATACATGCAATAACGGCGGCGGTGAAAACTTCGCATAGGTTCCTGTTATGTAAAACATAGTGACTGCCGGGTACACAATGCTTAGTAAATTGTCACTTGCACCGAACACTCGTATTTACACTTGGGTTCTCACGACACTCGCACTAAGCTCTTAGTTTTTACATACAAGTATAGTATAGTACTACTATAATACAGTATAGTACTAGATACATACTATACTATACTACAGTAACTATAGTATAGTGTAATAGATAGTAAATCTACTAAGCACTAATACTAATCATCAGGCGGTTAGGTTACACGTTACGAGTACAACCGCGAGTAGAGTAGCTACTTGTCATTATACATAGCACGACGTTGTATTCACTCGCACTCGCGGTTATACTAACGCCGTGTCCTAAGTAGCATCCGTCAATACGATATTGCGATGTATACGATTTAATAACAATTTTTCGTCAGTCCATCACAGACGATTTAAGAGTACTTTACTCTAGTAAGTTTTACTGTCGTATGTTAATGACAGTTAAAGTGTTGGTCGGAAAAAACATCCGTACACCGAACCATCCAATAATAAAATATTATTGTATTATAAATAGTGCATTAATAGTGTTAATAATATTTATAAATAGTCGATTATTTGTAGTGCGTAGTCGTCACTCGTCAGTCAGTCGTGTTCATCACTAGTAGATACTCTATAATAATATAATATAATATTATGTTTTAGCACTAGATCAACGTTGATTTAATATCAAACGTATTATCGCATACGGCGAAAACAAATAATTTTGTTTTTCAAATTTGCGTCCGTTAACGGATTATCGCATTTGCCGCACACTTTGGACAGTTGTATTAATATATATATATTTGTTTTTATTTCTCGACGGATTATCGCATCGGACGTATTTAACGAACCCGCCGTAATATTAAGAACACTTATAGGTATACGTATTCATACCTGTTTACACGTGTGGTATTAGTGTGAGTAACAAGTACTAAGTACTTGTAAACCCAGCATGAGTTATTCACAAAATAAGTAAATATACAAAGTATTATAAAATATTCCTTGAGTAAATATATTCCTTCGATGCACATCACTACGTAGTACATAGACCCCAAGATTATAAGGTTTGTGTGAAGTTTAAAAAATTAAATTTTTATATAAGTTCTTGAATATTTCTGTGTATCTAGATAAACATCTAGCATTTGGCGTCTCCATGTGTAGAATTGTTCGTCGAAGGCCCATAGAAACTGGCAAATCAAACATGAAACTCGTTTAACCATGTGCTTTTTGCCGTTCCATTTCGAGTTTATTTTTGTTTTTCATCATGGCCGAGGCCAACAAGAACGACCTGGTGTCCGAGTACCAGCTGTATCAAGTCGTGACTGTCGAGGAGGAAGGCGAAGGGGACGAGGACAAGGACGCTGACGCGAGATCATTACCACCGCGATTCCCATCCGTTTTGTTTGTACGCCGATATACAATAGCTAGGATTTATTTGCAATAAAAAATTGTTTAATATGCATTTTATTTACCAATATATGTGAAAAAAAAATTTTATTATTTCTAGAATTATTTATTTATTTAAATTACTTATCTTACTCTTAAATTATTTATCATAATTTGTTACATTAAAATTTATTACATTAAATATTAGATTATATTAATATTGATTATAAATCGTATTAATGAAATGAAATACTTCTGTACTGTCTCACAATATAAGTACTAGATACCTACATGGGCCAGGCCCTTAAAATTTAAATCCAGGCTGAGCTTTTTTTAAATGAGACATGGACCCCGTATCGGGCTTTTAAATTTTAATTACAATCTAGGCCGAGTTTTTTAGAATGTAAAAAACTTGTATAAAAATTCAATTTTAGTGATAAAACATTCATTAGGGTCAAGCCGGACTTTGAAAAATATCTTTAAGACTTTAGGTTCATTTCACAGCCGAACGTTCATACGTAACGTTTTTCAATTTACATTGTTTAAGTTTATACGCACGGATCGCAAAAACCCGTGGCGTAGTAATGGAGGCAGGGGGTCGCCCCGGTTATTATTATAATAAAATATATTTTGTAAATATTTGAACCATTTCATATTTTTAACGCAGCTATAAATTCGGACCGAATGAAAAGAGCACGGAATTTTTCATTACTTATTCTGTGACGAATTCGGGAATTCCTTTTCTTTGAATGATATTTTGTACTTGGATTGTTTATGACTTATAATCAGTGAGAATGACTTTTATAACATATATATTAAGTTCAATATGGTTTATTAGGTTCCTTTTAGAAAGTACGTGATGCTTTGACAAATCAAAAAAAGTTATATTCATGGATCTTCAGTTGTTTAGTTCACAATTTTTCGTAACCGTGATTTTTGTGCAAATAAGTACGTATAGTAGTTATGAAATTATTGGATAAGTTCGTGAAATTTTGAATTTTCCGCTACGTTTACCTACATTCAACTGTGTGAATATTAAATATTTAATTTATGTAATTGTATGTTGGACTGTCTGATATGTTATTCAAGCTTTAATTAATTAAAATCCAACCATGTAGGAGTTTTGCACTCACATACCCAGGGTTCCAAACAAATATTTACGGTTTTCAGATTTTTGCCTATAGATAGATGTGGTGTAAAATATACCTAGTTTTTGAAATGTTCGATAGTTTATTTTGTAACTCTAACTTTTATCGTTACATTTTTTTTTTTATTTTACCATTAAAAATGAAAAGAATAAAAGAAATTGAGGCGGAATAAGATAGTTATAATAAGTATAAGTATCTATAAGTAGGTTCTATTACCTACTTAAAATCAGGGTTCGACGATCGCATGATTAAATAATACCTTTGTGCATAGGCGCAACTATGGTAAAATATCTGGGCGGGGGGGGGGGGGGGGGGCTACAGCCCCCCTATCAAAACTTAAAATAATCTGTAAATCACCCCTACTCTTATTTACCATGTTAATATAGGCATTTTAGTTAGATTTACTTCAATGTGTCTTTTTGTATGTAACACTATTGTGAGTTAAGTATGCTGTATGCAGTATGCCATGTATAACATGGAATATTATTGGGGAGGCTAATCCCCCTAGCCACTCCCTCCCACCATAATTGCGCCTATGCCTTTGTACCTGTTATTTCAATGGTCGAAGTAAGAATTTTTGTATTAATAAACTTTTTTATTTAAAATTTAACCTGTATAATTCAAAATAATGATAACTATTCTTGCCGAAAAGTTCATTTCATATGAATTGAATATGGTTCAAAAAAAAATTATAACTGTTATCAGAAATAAAAAAAAGTAACATTATTTGTAACGTATTATTTTATTAATGAAAATGCAATGTAGGTAACGTATAAAAATTATTTTAGGTAACTCAAATGTAATTTGAATAAAAATATTTGAAGTAACGAGTAACGTAATTTTATTACTTTTTAAAAGTAAATTACCCAACACGTTAACTACTACTATAGGTTGACAATCACAAATATTAACGATACCAAACTCTATGAATAGTTGCAACCACGGTATAAGATATACTTATTTGCTTTGTATATCTTAAATCGTGGTTCAACCAAGGTACTCGTACGTGAAAACAATTACTTAGAGTAGCGGTTCCTAACCTTGAGTACGCGCAGAGGCGGATTTATCTTTTTTACGGCTATAGGCACTAATAATTTACCACCTCTATAATAGGTAAAGAAGTTATATAACCCCTTCCAAAATACCTAATCTAAATATTAAATATATAAACGTATGTACCTACATCCATTTGAATTTTTAGACTATTTTTTTCGCTTTTATTAATTAGTCTACTATGAAATAGTAATGTCAATGAATGTTCACTAAATTTTAATAAAAACAATTTTTCATAATAAAAACATAGGATTATTAATATACAGTCGATGTAGTAATATAGTGTGGCGGTGTGGGTATTTATTTTTCCTCAAAATTCCGACGGTAACATATTGACAAGTGTGCACCCATTATTATACAATTATTTTTCGTAAGTATAAAGTAATTAATTTTCCAATTTTTTTTCGTACGTTTGATGCCTACAATGCTTAATGGGAAATCCACCTCTGGATACGCGGATGACCTCAATAGGTACGCGATAAAAAATTAACTAATGGTGGAAACATTTTAAATTAATTTTTTTTAAACGATTTGTTGAAATCTAATGATTTTATGAAATAATATGTAGAGTATATATCGCAAACGCTTACGCCGCACTACTTTTTTCGTTTAAGCGTTTATGATCGCGGAACGATGAAGTATAGGTAAGATCTGCTGACGTCACGGTTGTACTATTATGTTCCAAGTGAAACACATCAGTAGCACTCGTGAGCGCTTAAAGCGAATTATGTAACCAACCGGAATGCACCATATATCAAGCACAAGATTATCTGCTCTCTGAATCCAAATTTTGAAGTCTTTACTCTGATCGAAAAATACATACTTCCTTTTCGCAAAATCGACACAACCACAAATCACAGTTTTGTTAGAAACCATATTGACTGTAATTGATAGACACTTATAAATTAAATAATAGGCAATTATCATGAAATTAAGTATTAAATTATGTTACTGTAAACATAAAAAAATAACATATTATAGCGATGCGTGTCATTTTCAGAAAGTTAAATTTGAGACCCTTTTTTTCTACGTGTAAGTGCGTAGGCCGTGCACCTAGCTTACTTAGAATATTTACACAACAGAAAGGAACCCACGAGTTGTGAACCCATATTTATTATAGTATTTCTAATATTGATGTACGTATAAAAGAGGTTGGCCACACTGGATTATCAACTACCGCTCGCTAACAAACAATACGCCGTTCCCGTTTATTTCATTCACGTAAGAAAAGTGATTACTGCGACATTATCTAAAGTGCTAAAATTCGGAATAAAACTCGTGCGAAGAGAACCGACCTCGCCGCCGGCACGAGAGCACCCAATTAATCCGTTGCTGAAACCTTTGCCATTAAGAGTAAGTCAATACTGTACAATGATACTTTCTTTGTTTCTTTAAATCAACTTTTTGGCATATTCCAAATACTGCATAATATATATATATATATATATATATAAGGCGCATAGAACCAGAACAGCTTAACCCACAAAAGTGTAATTGTGCAGGACGAGCATTCCAAGTTTTAACAATTTTCATTTTTTTTTCTTATTAAGCATAGGGTTGGGCCACTTTGGTTCTTAAATTATATATCATAATCACAAAGCCAAATACAAATATGTGCTGCTATCTAGTAAATATATTTTTTGTGAGATAGGCTATTGTGGATTTCATATATCATATAAATGTGAAATGTTTTATCATATAAAATAAAAATTGATTTTTTGTGGGTTAGACCGCTTTGGTCTATGCGTCTCATATATCACCGGTAATTTGGACGATTCAGGTATTTTGCAAAATGCTGACTCATTTTAGGCAATGTAAACAATACGTATGATTTTCAAAATTATTTTACATATAACCTAGATATTTTATAAAACACCTAAGTATTATACAAAATGCCAATCATTTTTAGGCAAAGTACAAAACATTTTATTATATGTAATATTACATTAAAATTATTATAATTATTATATATTATTACTCATGTTACAGAGAAAATTTAATTTTATCTATTATTATATTATTACTATTATATACATATTTTACTTAAACTACTATTTACTTATTGTAGTATGTTGTAGAAAAGTGACATTTTGAAGTGCATAAAATGTTATTTTTAAGGCAAATACACTTTTTATTTTGACATTTGGACTTACAAACACATTTTTAAAATCCTTGGCCAATTCTTATAGAATGAATTTTTATCAACTCATTATACTGTTCACCAGATATAACACTAGTATTAGTATAAGTTTGTTATACAAATTTGACTTAAATTTGACTTGTAATATTAGATAGGTAACTGTTAATATCAGATACGATATCTATCTGGTTAGGTTACGAGAATAATAAAGATTTTCCCACAAATCACTATATAGCTGCAAACCTACACAGTTTTTATTTATTAATTTAAAGACTTGTTTAGTTGTATTTATAATCTACTGACTACTACAATTACTTCAAGTTTTAATATGAGTAATTCTAGCTAAAATATTGATGATGAAAATGATTCAGAACCACATAATGGATCTCTTTCGACTATTTATCTGCAAAATGTTAGTTTATCTTAGCCTAATTGCACCAAATATTTTTTTACAAAAGTATTTGAAAAGTATTCCAAAGATTTTTTTAAAGTATTTGAGTAGTATCTTAAATACTTGAAAAAAAAATAAATGTATTTGAGTATTTACTTAAATAATTTTTAAAAGTATTCTTTATAGCTCTGTACACATTCAAATCAATGGTAAAATATACTTTATTTGTTTTATGTAACTATGTAAGTAGGTATAAGAGTTGGGTAAAAACAAATCAAAATTATGAATAAAAAATAAAATCATGAATAACTAATTATTTTGTGAATAAAGAATAATGTTTTATTTTAAATAGTTTTAGTTGTGAATGAAAAATAAAAATTATTCTGATTAATAATTCAACTTGTAAATAAATAAAATAAATAGTAAATAATATTCAATTTTTTTGTAACAAAATTATGATAAAAATATAATGTTCATAAAAAAGCAAATAATAGTAAATACTATAATAAATAAAAAGTCAGCATCTTTAATATGGCTACATTAAATTATGTCAGACTTTATTTTAAATTAAATACAAAATGTTACTAAAGCAGTAAAACCCTACGTGCGGGCAAATAACATGTCAATATCGAGTGCTTAATTATAATAATTATAATTATAATTATAATTTAATTATATAAGCCCTTCATAGATAAAAATATTATTTATGATTTTGGTTTTGACATTTTCAATAGCTGAATATAACCCCAATTTCTGATGTTATTAAATTAGACGACGTGATTGTTCATAAGATAGAATCTTGAAGAGTGAAGAAAGTCTCAATTAGATCAAGGGATAATCCAGCAAAAAATACTATAATTAAAATAGAAGAAGATTTATTTAAACGAAATTAGTTCAAAAATAGGAAATCAGTCAGAAATAATCGGTAAGGAAAATTTAATAGATGAACCAGCTGAACTCAAAGAGTACCTTAATTCTATATGTATTAAAAAATTGTACAATTTAAATGTTATTTAATTGAAACTAAAGATTTTATTTTATTTTTTCAGTCAAATTTTGTAGCTTCATCAAATTTCAGTATAGATTTAATTCACAAATTTAATCAAAATTAAAAAAAAGTATAAATTATCAAAACAATATTACTCAAAATATCATAAGTGCTAATTTTAATTACATTTTTCAGAATGCAGATGCTAGTATAAAAGATCAAGTTAGACAAAGACAATAATCAAAAAAGTAAGTTCTTATTTGTAGAAGATTATATTGTTTTACAGCTTGCCTCTGGAATATAATTTCAGTTATCATTTTTGTTATTATTGAAAAATATTATCAGAAAATCCAATTTTGCTTTAATATATATTATTTGTATCTCAATATTATAAGTCTTCTCGTTAACTGTCCCTTATTTTGAGTTAACTTTAAAAATTAAAAATTCAATTTTTTCATGATTTAATACTTTTTATATTTTTCTAAGAATATCACTTAAATTTTTTCACTAACAACACAAACCTAATATTTTTAATTCTTATTGGTTTTAGTTCTAAAAGTATAAATGAATATAGTGAAGAATTAGATACTGATAGGGGAGGAACCATGACTTCAAAAGACGATCCAAATAAATTTTTGTGTTTTTGTAGAAAACCTAATAATGACAAGTAATACTAAAAAAATATTAATATTTAGAATAAAAATATATATGTATACAATTAAAACAATATTTCAGATTTATGATTTCTTGTGATACTTGTGAAGTTTGGTTCCATGGAAAATGCGTAGGTATTACAAAGGATTTGAGTAAACAAATAGAAGAATGGAATTGTCCACCATGCAAAAAAAAGAAGACTAAAGAAGCACGTAAAAAATCTGATGAGGAGAAAACCAATAAAAAATTAAATGAAGATAAAAGAAAAAAATATGGTTCAATATGGCTAGTCAAGAAAACTGATTCAAAATCTACTAAAATTCAACCTTTATTACAGCAAAATTGTGTCCAGCGTAAAAAGGTTTTTGAAGGTATAGCAATGGGTTTATATTTTATTACTTATATTGTAGGTTGTTGATATTAAATATGGACTATTCCTAATAAAACAGATTTTAACGTCGTCCATACTATGTATGCATAAGGTTATGCATATTTGGCTAGGGTTTTGTCGGGTCATTTTAGGGGATGTATATCAATTCCGCCGACTACTATTTATCCCTCCCTTGTAATTTGTAAATGTATTTCAAAAAAATTCAGTCCTACATAATTTACTATATATAAAAATTGTATAATAATTCAAAACTAAAATGTATAGTCTAAATTATATAAAATAATAAAAATAAAATGAGTCAATATATTTTATTTAATTCCGTACGTATTACGCTACACATAAATGTTAATGATGATTTTGACTGAAATCTTATCTTTAAGATATGATATATTTTAATATATATAAGACCTATATTTACATATTTTATATTGTTAAATTGTAAACTTTCCAATCTTCTCATGTTACTTCAAGTCTAGTTAATAATTAGTATCGATCTTGTTAACAAAATTGGTCCATCACGTTCATAGCGTCGCACATTCGTATTATTTTATTTATTAAAGATATTATATTTATTACTTATTAATTACAAATTATAATGGACTTTACTATAGTTCGATAGTAAGCGATTGATTAACAACAGATTTGATGTCAATTACTCCAGATGACGATAGAATAGGAAAGTTCTGCGATTATTAAATTTATTATTATATACTGATGAAGGAAAAAAATTCAATCCACGTATTTGGGCAACAAGGGAAATAACATAGGAACGTACTACTAATAGCTGTGAGTCTTTCCACTCAAAATTAAATTCGCAATTTACAAAAGCTCATCCCACCATTTTCATAATCACCCATGTTTTAAATACAAAAATACAAACTAACAATTACATACATATAAATGTAATAAGTATCAATACAATAAGTAAAAATAGTGCTTTTAACAAAAAAAAAAAAAAAAAAGTATTAAGAATTTATGAAATGATTTGAATGATAATAAAATTTCTAAGATCACTTATTTAAAACATGTGTACAAATATTACCAAAAGTAATTATATTTATATTATATTTATATTAATTAGAATATACATTTTACTTTTGAATTATACATTTATTATTATTTTATTATATATTATATATTTTAAAATATCTGGCGGAGTCGATATGTAGATATTTTAAACAGTAGCCGGCGGAATCAATAATTCTCCTTTTTGGAATTCTAGGTTGGAGTGGACAAAAATACCCAATTTTTTAATAAAAATCATAATTCTTTATTTTACATAAAATATTGGTTTATTTATTAAGGTTACATAAAAATAATATTTTTGATTTATTTACTTGGATAGCCATATTTTTCAGTAGATTTTGATTTTTTCAATAGTTCTTTGTTCCCTTTACAAATGTATAGAACTCTGCGCAAGTCAAGTTATAATTAACTTGACACAGTAAAATCGACTCCATGGTCTCTGAGAGTAGGCGATTTCGTTCATCAATTCACTGAGCCGACATTAATATAAAATGAATATATTACCTATTTATCATTTGTTAAATGTTAATATCTTTAATGTTGTAACTTTGTCGGAAACCATTTCTTTTCATCTTTTTTTTTTGAAAACCTAACTATTTCGATGTTTTGAAAATAATGGTAAAAAAAATGTTGGGGGAAATCGTTAGTTTTTAAGTTATACAATTATGAAAATTACGAATTTTCAAAAATATTGTATAGACAAGCTTAATTAGATAATATTTTCCATTTATATATTTCACTTCTTGTCCAATGATTAATGATTATTAGTCTGAAGCAGAAGCTTCCTGGTTCTAATCTCCAATTGTTACTAATTTTTTAACTATTTTAACTATTTTAACAATTAAGCATTGTTACTATTTTTTTTATTTGTTTAAACTTAATTAATTTACATAGTTTAATAAATAGATATATAATAGTATAATTTACCAGGTATATTTTAATATATTTATCTAATATTTTTTTTTTTTTACGAATTTTTCAGGTAGAATTCTTAAACGAACTTTATTAGATGAAATGCCAGTCAATAATATGACTAAAAAATGTAAATTTATTTCAAAAGGTAGTAATAGTAATGAAAAAATTGAAATTCTCAACTTAAATGATGGTAATAACCTGAAAGATAATGATCATATTGAAATTGTTAATGTGATGCCTAAAGAGAACAGGGTTACGAATGAATATCAATCAATTAATATCAAAAATAATACATCTACTCCTATAATAAAAAAAACTAGTACTCAAGTAAAAGAGGAACATAATTATTGTAGATTATTGTATGATCATATTACTGTAGAACATTCAGAAGTTGAAGATGGTGCTGACAAAGTCCTTCAGTCGACACGTTTAAGATTACCAAGCGTCAATAAAACATCTAAACTAAAAGGTAATTTAAATGAATAAAATATTGATGAATTAAAATGGATCAGTTCCAAGTGTAATACTCTTTTTAAACTTGGTACATTTTCAGATGTTCAAAATATTTTGTCAAAAGATATTCCTTCATCTTCAAAAACCAAAGACCAGAATAAAAACTTCATGGCAAACAAAGACAGAGATTTTGAAATTATTGATTTAACTAGAAATCATCATGAAACCGCTAAAGATGATGAAAAAATAATCAATGATATTCCAGAAGAAAAAATCAAAATGAATTTTGATAATTTGCCTGAAATGATCAAATATTTATATGAAAAGAATTTGACTAATGACGTAAGATATTTTTATTTAAATTATGCATTACTGATACAGGTAGCTGATAACTTGGTCACACTTGCTCTTGCCACGTTTTCGATGTATTTGTAATTTTTGCTGTTGAGTATTCATTTATTTAAATGCTGGTTCTAAATCATAACTTTGAATGATAAATACAGTTGTATTAATATTGTGCACAACATGCAATGCAATATTATTGTAATATTGCAATTTTTATAAATTGTATATTTACTTATGATATTCCCTATTACTCAGCCCCTATTTTTTAGTGAACTCCGACACAAAGTGTGTAGTCCAAAACTGTAGACTACAGATTCGAGAAGTATGTAGGTACCTACTAAAAAAAATAATTAACACTTCTATGAAGATATTTTTCAGGAAGCTAGTTTGAGCAAGACAACTGATGAGGACTTAAATATATCTATTCAATTTTAAATTATATATGTCACATTAAAATAAATAGTTTATAAATAGTTTTCAAATTCATAACAAACAAAAGTAACCTAATTATAATGTGCAATTTGATTAATAAAAAAGAACTACTAAAAACTATTACTGATATTGTACTAAAAATTATAATCATATGGAAGGGGGTAGAGAGAGGCTCTGTATCATATAATTGTACATTAAAAAATGTGTAGTACGAATTTTTATGAAAAATAGAGGCTGCTGTTACTTAAATAAGATTGGATCATGGTTAACAGTTGCCAATTTTTGTGATGCATAATATTGCTTTAGCTATTTATATTTATTTAATAATAACTTAAATAAACTATAATTTGATTTTTTTTGTCTTAGGATATTGAAAAAAATGTTGATCCAACAAAACTTAAAACTATTAAAGAAAAAATAGATGAGAATACAAAGCGTAAAAGAATTGAGATGTTAGTTCAGAAAGAGAAAGTATGGCGGTTAAAATACAAAAATCTGTCTGAACAAATAAAAGAACTCAAAATGGTTATCGACATGCATAAGGAAGAATTGAAAACAAATCCAAATGCTAGGCCAATTATATTTAAAAAAGATATAGGTTTACAAACAGCAATAACTCCAATGAAGGTAAATTGATTATTAACAATATGAAATTGTAAAAATTGTATATATACATTTACAATTTAAAATGCAACTTTTATTCAGTATATTATTAATTTTAAGATAATTTTGAAATATTTACTAAGTTTTCATATATATTGAAACTTATTTACATATACATAAAAAAAATATTTCTCAAATTGTATGCCAAATTTAAAAAAAATTTATTTTATTTTTAAAGATTTTAACTGTAGATCCCAGGAAATATTTTCTTCATATTTTTATGAACATGACTCAAAAATATATATATAACTAAAAATTAAACTATTATTACATGAAATCTAACCGTTGTAATTATTTAAACGAATATTTTTTCGCACTTATCTAAAGATTCTTATTATGAAATTTTTTGTAGAATTTTAATACCTATAAAAATCTTATGTGTAATATTATTGTAATGTTATAATATTATATAATATCAAGGCTTGAATATTATAGTATTTACTAATTATTATAGAATGGATACTTGGGTGGTCCTTAGCTATAGATGAAGACATTTTTTTTAATATTTTTGATTTCTTAACTCCTCATTTTGTTCATTACTATAAGAAAGTAATTCGGGTTTAATTTGGTCATAATTACTCACTCCTTTCACATGCCCCAAGAGTATTGAATATTAGTAAAAAAGAATTGTTTTGTCATTTTTTGACTATATTCAAAAATATATTGCATTTATCTTAAAAATGTATAAAACATATATTATAGATATTTATAGTTTTAATAAAAAATATATTCATACAATTTCTCATAAATCTATTATTTCCCAAGAAAAATGATAAACTATCGAATATTTTAATGATTTAAAAAAACAATTTTTTACAGTTGTTTAAATATATTAAAATAATGGTTGATGACACGATAAAATATCTTATATACAATTAATAAAGAATTTGATTTCCTAAAAAAAGTTAATTAGCATAAATTTCATTGGATTGACTGTTTTATTGTAACCGTCAGGTAAACGTAAAAGAATTTAATGTATCTAAAATTTTATTATATTAATTCAAGAGTTTTATTAATAATACATGTTTTAATATAATACAGTTTATATAATGTCTTATAAATCTATTATTTATTATTTCGTAAGAAAAACTATATGATAGCAATTATTATTATAATTTTTTTAATTTTTTTTTATATAGTTGATTTCTTTCAGTTATTTTAAAGATCTTGGACATGGTGGATTTTTACAATTTAGGAATCACCGACGATACTCGCTCACTACTTTCAGTAAATATTACTTCTGGTTTTCGCTTTTAGTTATTAACTTACTATAATCTTCAATTAATTTCACTCCTCGCTCCGTAATATCATTAACTACAGTTAAGTTATTTACTAATTATTTTCCTTTTATATATTGATCATTTTCGTTCCACAATTTCGGATATAAATCTAAAAAGTCCAATATCATACAGAATCTATTAAAAAAAAAAAAAATTCTAGATTGGACTGATATAAAATTATCGATATCTTTATTAGCATAATTATATATTTTATTTGATTATAAAATTATTCGTTTTTTGTATTCTGATTTGACAACAAAAGACTTTATTGCTTTAACTATTTTTGCCTTTGTTTTCAGTGATACATTGTCACCAAAAAATGCTAATGATGTTACTTCTGGTTTTAAGTATCATAAATGACTACACATTTTTTTTAATGTTCATTTTGAAATTTATATATCAATGACCTCGTACAATATTAGCTCTTTAATAAATTGTAAATCCATGTTTGGTGCCAGAGCAGCAGTTGGAGCACAATTTAACTTCAAGTATATGATGTCTACATGGTAAATATAGTATATCACGTTCTAGCCGTTGCTCTAATAATATACAAGTGCATTTTAGTCGACCCATGATAGATGCGGTTGTACCACAACATAAATGTGTGCTTGTATGTTTTCGGTTAAATCCCAATTTTCAAGAGTTTGATATACTGATATTGCTTGATTTTGTCTAGTGCCAGATATAAGTTCTGGTACACCAAGCAGCTGCTCTTTGCCTTTAAATTAAATTACTATTGGTATTCCTATAGACAGTCAATCATTTTTTTTCCGGATAGTGAGGGAAGAAGTTTACCATCTCATAATCTCAACTGTAACATATTATCCGATTCCGATACAACTATTAGGTACATAATATTATCTACTCGTATACAATGTATCATTATCTTAAAATGTGTGTTATTTATGAAACTATTGAGTTACAACAGTAACATTTTAGCTTGATACTTACAATTTACACAGTGTTTCAAAAATACAAATATTAAAAATATATATAATTTTATAAGCTCTAAATAACAACAAATGTACAAAAATAATAATATAATAATAAAAAATTTATTTTTCAAATAAATAAAATATTTGATAATACCTATATCATTTTTCTTACGAAATAATAAATAATAGATAGTTATAGATTTATAAGATATTGCATAAACTGTATTATATTAAAACGTGTATTATTAATGAAACTCTTCAATTAACATGATAACATTTTAGATACATTAAATTTTTTTACGTTAACCCAACTGTTACAATAGATCAGTCAATCCAATGAAATTTATGCTAATTAACTTTTTTTAGGAAATCAAATTCTTTATCAATTGTACATAAGATATTTTGTCGTAAGTTCAAAAATAAGGACAACCCTAATGGACACTGATAAAAATAGAAGAATAATCTTTAAGTTTGTTATATGTAACAAGGATTTAAAATCTTATATTGAATACTTCTTGTTTTTGTATATTTTTAAAAATTTCGTTTTACAGTACTATTTTTCCAGTTTTAGGTATATTATTTGCTTATATGCGTTGAATTTAATTTATTTTGTATATTCGTATTCCTCATTACTAAGATTAAAATTGTAAAATAATGTGAATAAAGTAAAAAAAGGTCCTCATATTTTTATATTTTTTTATAAATTTAATCATTCAAAAATAATTCTTACATAATTATAAATTATAAATGTTTACAGAAAGAAAAAGACATGGATTTTTAAATTTCTTTAAGGACATTTTATTGTGTATATACTAAGGTTTTCAGATCATAGGAAAACTCATAATTTAATGCTTAGTGCCTTAAAATCGAAGTCTTAGTAATTATTTATAGTTAAAAGTAAATTATATTTGTCTAATTTACTAAATTCCGCACATTTTTTTTCATCCTTAATGACTTCAAATTATGGTACTATTTTTAGTTTTGATTACTTATATTTTAATTTTAGCAAAAGCCAAATATAACTGATCAATTACGAATACCAATAAATTTACCAACGAAATGTGTGTCTTCTTTATCCACGATTAAAGAAGACAACATTTGTACCATTAATCTTACCAATGATACTGTTGTCAAAAAATTAAATATAATAGGTTTGGATTTATCACTAATGAATACTGTAAAACGCTCTATTTTAAATGCAGGAGTATCACCAGGGCTATTACCAGCATAACTGATAATTATTAAATAATATATATAATTTGTTAAAAAAAAAAAAAAACATTTCAATTTTATCATTTTAGACAGCAGAGCCACTAATTTTGCATGGAAATCCAAGCTTATCAAATTGTATTTCGAATTTTATAGTAAAAACTACATAACCTGTGATAATAAAATAAAATAAATTGTGTTTCAACTTATTATATTTAATTTCAATTATAGGTACTTACTCGAATGGCAAATGCTAAAAACCAAAACTCTATAAATGAAGAACGCAGTAAAAGAATTATTTTAGAAGAGCGTGAAACATATGTACCTGTACCATGTGAGTATACTACTTATATCATATAATATACTCTATTACATTTAAGAGTGAAACCAAGACTGGTTATCACCTAAATTTACCAAATTCTACTACATTTTCAATGGGCAACAGTATTTTTAAACACTTGTTTAATCGCTGAATACATCAGTAAACCACACCTAAAGTGTCTTCTATCACGATAAATTATCGCTTTTATATGTATAATATTAATTATTATTGTAATAATACAATTTTTATAATTTTAGCCCGTACAGATGATTCTAATTTAGTACAACAAGCTGTAAGTATTGAGCAAATATCAAGCCCTGCGCAGGTTCAATCGACTGTGAAGAAAACTCAAATTCATCAACAATCTATTAGACCTGTTAATTTTGCTAAACGTAAAATATGTGTACCAATATTGAATGGATCATTAAAACCTGTACCTCCTGCTATACCTATACCAATATTGAACG
>NW_020273456.1:0-15819 GCF_003268045.1 Sipha flava
ACCTATACCAAAAGTATGATTTCAGTTAATTTATTTAATTTAATATTATAATTCATTAATTTTATAATTTGTTTTAATGAATTAATTTAAAATTATAGTATTCTGCTACATTGCCTACTGTTCCAATTCAGAGACATATTCGTCCATTAAAAATAAATTCCACCTTCACCAACATTGAACATTGTAAAAGATTTAAAAAATAAAGGTTTTTATATTATTGCAAATTATATTCTGTATAACATTTTTTATAAATACATTTAATTGTAAACATATTATTATTATTATTATTATTATTATTACAGTGTTAATGTTTGTTTGGAATATGAATCTTAATAGTACATTTACTAAAATTGTTAGTTATCAAATATTTGTTTATTGAGAAACATCTTCAGCTCTTCGTAGGACAAATCAATGGAAATAATTTGTAAACGTCGGTGCTCTTAAGTTACCAACGGCTTGCAAATTAACTAACGTAAATGGTATTTTTATAACTTTTGAAAATAACCTAATTTTAATTAAAACTTTTCTAGTTTGTCGATGATGGAAAGCACCATTTTGCAGTAAGAGCTGTAGATATTTTCAATCGTATTGGCCCATCATTTAGTTCATCATGCTGTGCAATTATGCCTCTATAATAGCCTCTAAGTTTTCTCTGCAGTATCTTAACCAGTATTTTTGAACAATACTTTTGTAATAAATACTTATACTTAAAATAAAATTTACAGAAGTTGATATCAAATGGCCTTTTATTTTTAGAAAAATAAAGTTTTTTTCTATATTTTATAAAAACAATTAAACCTTTGGTATCAGTTTTTTATTTATTTTTATTTATTTATTAACGCCCATTAGGACAAACAGTGTTCATAGGTTATAAAAAACGGTATCCGGCCAAAATAGCAAAACAATAACTACGAATGTAAAAATCGCGAATTAATAATGACGAAAATGAAAACAGCGAATTTTAAAAAAGAGGGAAAATATACAATTAGGCATTTAGTGATAATAATTTTGAAAAAACAACTAGGCATTTAGTGAAAAATTATATGCTATACCATTTACAAAGTTATTATTATCATTAGAATTATAATTTGAAATTAACAAATAGAATCTTTTAGCACAGTTCTTGAACTTTTTTTTATCTCTAGTTGTTCTTCAAAATTATACTGTTCTTGTTTGAATTCTTCTAAATTTCGAATTGTCTATTATATCAATAAATTTCCATATAGTAGGTTGGCTTCCTCCTGAAAAATATTTATTATATAATTAAAAATACTAATTATTAATAAGTTAAGTTATATTTTTATAGTTATATAAGTTTTCAAACTTATCCAAGTAGTATATTAATATGTATAGTTATAGTATTTAAAATAGAAATTATAAAAAACTGCAGTTTCGCTATTACGCATGATCGTTTATTTTAAAATTCGCTATTATCAATTCGACTATTTTTGTGTGCACTACGAAATTATAAATGTGCATCACCTTTATAGTACTATTACATCATAATTATACAATAAAACACCAGTATATAAATATATATATATATAATTAAACCTATAAATATAGTAAATATATAAAAATATTTTACCAACATTTTAAGGTAGACCACTTAAAATAAATGATGATTATAAAGCGATTTTTATGTAATAATAAAAAAAATTCATCATTTAGCCTATAATTGATAGTAATAAGCTTAAACTTAAATATGTGCACTACGGAAAATCAGAAGAAATCGCCACTGTTATATTTGTATAACTGTTATGTCATATTTACGTATACCTATATATATGTGATTAGGCAATTTATAAATAACATAATTTTATATATTTTGTATTTTGTACTATCAATTTTCCAATAGTAGTTTCCATATATCTATATTCAATTTTAATTTATTTATTTTTCCTTGACTACCGTTCATTTTGGTCCCTTGAACCGGATATCAAAATACAATCCACATTTAATTATTTAATTATTCATTTTATACATTTTTATTTATTATATGGCAGTGCGAGTAGCTACATATGAATTAGCTTATTGTTTTATATTTTTATATGCGTGTTATCTCTCTGATTAAAATATTAACTCATATTGTAATTGTAATAATTAGGTACTTCAGTCATCGACTAGAATTTTAATTACCTAATATCGAAATAACTTACGTAGGTAGTTATTATCATTAATTCGCATTACCAAAACAAACCGTTTTAGTATTGTTTTCGTTTGTTTTCAGAAAATGTTATCAGCAATTTATTCTAGTTTACTTTTTATGTCGTTAGGTATTATTGAATAGGTCGATAGTAATCTACACTGTAAACAATTTTCTATGTAAATTTACAAAAAAATGTGTGGCAACACACATTAATAACACCATGTGATAAAATTTACTAACTTTGTTTTGTAAATTTATCTATTAATTTGATTAAATTAAATTAATTTAAGTTGACATTTACCAACATATGTGACTTGTAATTGCATATTAGTTATTGGTTAATAGTTAAATGTACAAGTTAAAAGTTAGTAAATTTCAACTGTTATTAATTCTTAAATTTACAAACAGTTAACGTTTACCTATATAGTGAGTGTATATTTCATTGGTTTTTCCCAGTAATTTATCACATTGAAATTTACTAAATTCAATTTTTTTTTTAAATTTTAAATGTTTAGAAATTGAAATTCTTTAAATTTACTCTTTAATCAAAGCCATCAAACACGAAAACTTCAATCATTTCGCCTCCGCTTAATAACCTTGGCCTCTTGGTATGAAACCAACAAAAATCTCCACAAAGACGTGAATCTACCAACCCACAAATTCTATTCCAAGTTCCACTTGCATTCCAATCCATTAATTAAGACTATCCTCTACCAACTTCATACCCAGAAAGTTAGAAAGGCAATGACCCAAGGACCTGCATAATAATATTAACTTAAACTTGTCAGGTGGCACAACTGGGAGCCTTTCTATTCTTTAACATCATTATCAAATTTTTCATCAGACTTACTTATTAGGCATATCATGTTTGTATAGATTGTATAAATATATTGCTATATAAATAAAAGAACAAAAAAGTATATATATAATACAATAGAATATAATGATGTAATAATATTAAAAAACTGCTTTCATATATTTAAACTTAATAATGTTACATGTATATTAGGTAACTCAGTAAATATACTATATACCCTTTTTATAACAGAAAAAATGTAAAAAAAAAAATTAACATGTCCACTTTTTTACATAACTATCATAATCTGTCATCAGTTTAAGTAATTTTGAAACAAATTTTTCAGCAGAAGTTTTCTTCTTTACCTTATTCCTTTTTTCATTTATATTAAACATAGAACTGTAAAAAACATAAAAATAATTAAATAATTTTTAGTGTATATAAAAGAGTTACCTTTGGAGAAACTGCAAAATACCAGCTAATTCCTTAGAATATTGAATGTTAAATACATAAAGACATAAACATTATTATAATGGCCTCTTCAACTGTCACTGATTCATTCTATAAACATTGTCTACAAAGACAAAGCATTTTGGATTCAACCAAATATTACATATGAATTTTTTACATAATTAATTATTATATATATGGCATAAAACTAGCAATTAGTAATTACAATCAAAATATCCAAAAGTACTTAAATTTTAGAGCAACAGGTTTTTTAAAATTCAAAATTAGATATATTGCAATGAATTAAGAGATTTATTCAACATAATACAATTTTCAGTTTTAATAGTATGACTTCTTTCAAAATTGTTTGGTTACTATTATTAATTCATCTAAAAATATCTAACAAGTTAGATCTAAGTGCGAGACATATTTACTTAAGAAAAGAAATTGATTATATTTTATAAAACTATAATCTTACCAAGACAAACTACAACAGGTGTTGAAATTATTTTCTTATTTGATTGCACATCATCAAGATACATGTGCCCTATAATTTAATTAAAAAAGATATAACAATTAAATGAGTTGATGGAAAAATAAAATGAAAAGCTATAGGCAGATATTAATATTTACTTCAAACATAATAAACATTAGCTCAACATTATCTTTCATAATAGCCATGAAACATAATAATAATGTCAAAAAATCACTATAATTATTGTTATTATTATTGTGATTTTTAATTATATCCATTAATCTTGATTGCAGGTTATTATCTTTACGCTTTCTTTCAGCTTCTGCCTGGACAAACTTTATCATAGTGAGTATTTTTATTTTAAAATTATTAACTGCTCTATCTTCTATATTGGTTAGGTAGTAGAAATGGTTCTTCACGCACAGTACCTATAGATATGAATATAACATTATATTTAAAATTTTATGTATTGATTTACAAAACTATGATTTTATAATAATAAAATCCATACTTTAAACAAAAATTACCTTGCAGAGGAATGGCCATTCCAATAATATTGTATCAATTTGATCAGCATTTAAAATCATTTGTCTTTGAGAAGCATACGTAGTTTTCATAAAACTGTGGAAAGATTTGATTTTAATATACATGACATGAATAATTTAAAGGTTTAACAACAATTTTGCATAGAGATCAATGGCATTTGGGCACTAGAAACATTATTTAAATAAATAAAATGTATATTAAACGATACAATACTCATAAATTATAATTATTTTTTTATTGGACTTGAACTATCACAAGTTTAAATAATATTATGCTTTTCGATATATTTCACAAAATATTACACACGGAGTCAGTGATTACTATATTAAGAAAATGTGCTTAGTATGTAAAAGAAAAATACAATTATTTATTGTTTATATTTATTTATATATTCTTAGGTATGATATCTATATTAAAATATTATGTTAAAATCTCATGAAAAAAAATGTATATAAACATAAAAGTTAATTAATTAATTTACATTATAACTATTATAATGTATACAATTTCATAAATATTATAAATATTATAATATAATATAGGGTGCAAACTATTTTATAAATTGATTATATATTTTAATACTATTACGGAACGTTCTTTATGTGTGAATATTGAATATGACGTGTAATCTTTTAGATTTGAAAGTGGAATAATAATATAGTTATCACTGATATTTAATACACAAATTTGAAATTCATCGTCTAGAATGCCATCACATTGAAACCCTATCGCATATACTTTTTTACTTTTATTGTTATGTCCAAAGAGTTACTTACACCTATATATTATGCAATATATATCTAAAAAATACCAGTAGGATATTAAATATGAACAAGTTATACTACAATTTAAGCAATAGGTACCAAATAAATTGTTTAGTTTTTAATGTAATAAAACTAATAACAATAATAAATTAATAATCATGGTTTATTTTATTTTAGTTATGCTGTTATTAAATATAATAGCTATGTATATTTAAATATTTATTAATAATAATACACATAAATTATATTAATACATGTGGACTGTATAATTTATATTGTGCATATGTAGAGATGTTAAAATAAGGTATTTTATTTATTTGTTGTATAATACCATATTATACAGGTATTATACCGTATAGAACCTTGCAGTACCTTAAATTATAAGGAATTTAACAAAGATTATAACCCCATTTTTAATTATGAAATATAAATTATTTTAAAATAGAATTGAAAAAAATGGCTAAAAAGTAAGAAAAAATTAAAAAAAAAACATATACCTAATTCAAGAATTATTCACCAAATTAATATTTAGTCATGCTATTGTTGCAATTATGATATAGGTAACATACGATTGTATGTTATATATAGAAATACATATTTTTTAAATAGAAATAAAAAGAAAACTATACTTAAAACTTCTATAATTATATACTATCTCATTGTACCTATATATTTACAATATTTGAATTATATCATAGTACAATAAATTGATTTTTAACACCCGAATTCTAAGTTAACATGATTACAATAATGTAGTAAATTTTTGATTTTTATAATAATACTGTACTTTATTGGAGATCCATTCTATAAGTACAACTAAAAAATTAATAGTCGAGTTACTAAAAATAACACTTTAATTTTTTTTTTATACTACCTGTATAAAATAATTTTATTCCATGTGTATAATATATTACCTTGTATAATACAAACTCACATCACTATGTATATGTAGTAGGTTTACAAAAAGCATGTTTTTTTCTATGCCAAATGAAAAATTGAAAATGCAATAGACTTCGAAATTATAACAATAAAATAATCATGTGTTTTAGTTTCATTCTTACATTCTAAAATTGTCTGGTTGTCTGGATATTGTGCTATAGTTTATATTTCTAAAATAAAACTTAAACAGCGTACGCGCAAATCGACGGACGGTCGGAAAATGAAAATCATTGTATCAAACACACTACACATTACACAGTCAAAGTCTAGAGCGACGCTCTAGCCACTAGTCACTTTATATAAAATAATCGAAATTAATCGAGTATCAACCATTTTCGATCGTTAATCGTTATCGTCGTCATCACGCAAACCCGCATTACCAGGAATTGGAAATATAGGTACTAAAATAATACCGCTGGCCGGCAGGGCCTGTCATCACAGCATTGCATACGGGTTTTAGACGTAGACACAAATACATTAATAATATTAGGTAATAGACAACAAGTATGCTATTATTATCACCAAATAATAATATAGTTATTCATCATAAACACAATTTCGGGAAAAATAACAACACAAAATTGAAATAGCTGGACGTACATTTTGATACATCATATAGTCCACTAATCACAAAATATCAATGTCTAATGGACATCCATGAAAATCCACTGTGGCTTATGTACTAGTTACTTTCTATGAATATCTAATAGATATCTACATAATGTCACAAATGTACTGGATATAAAATGGATGTTTGGGATATCTAATATATTTTTAACATATATACAACTAGCTGAATTACCCGTCGTTGCCGGGTTTAAGTATATAAATGTATGCAACCTGCTAAAATTAAATTTTGTTAAATCTATTGAAATTTTTGAAAACACCATGTTTTCTGGTAACTAATTTTGTATCTTGAGATTCAATTCGTTGACCTCCACATTTTTTGCTACTAAAATTGCTCTTTCTGCCAGCCACTCATGATTTGTGTATTGTCTGTGTACACTGGGACATATCTGGTCAATGAGAGCATCATGCGAATAAATGATTGTGCAGAAATCGTTCGGTAATTTTATACATCCCGTTTCATCTGTAGTAACTTTCCCATCTCCAATATCTAACAATTGTTTTGAGAATCTTTTGCACGCAGCTTTTTTTGATTGAATCGAAATCGAAGTATCGAAATCGTTCGCTATCTGTCTTTATATATATTTCGACCATGAATTGTTGACAAAGCTTATGCATCGTAAAATAACTTAGTCCTGATCGCGTCTAATCATCAACCGATATGCATAATAATTTTTTGAACTAACATTCTTATTTGTTTTGGCACCTGTTGCGGGATCTTTTTGTTTAATATTTATGTAATACCCGTCATTTACTACCAAAAATAAAATTAATAGTTTTTAAATAGTTTTTAATAGTTTTTTAATAATTTTTTAATAGTTTTATTTAATATAATTCATTTTCAATAGCGCAGTTATCGACCTGGTCAAAAAATATTAAACCGATTTCAACCCTTTAAATTCAAAATTTCGAAAAATCCTTTCTTAGCGCACGTCTACATCATAATAGCTATCTGTATGCCAAATTTCAGCCAGATCCGTCTAATGGTTTGAGCTGTGCGTTGATAGCAGTCAATCAGCTTACTGTTTTATATATACAGATGGATGAGTTGTTTTATGTGGGTAATATAATATATCAATTTTATTATTAATGTTTTAAAATTTAAAATAAATATCTATGAACTCATTTTATTGATTAATAAGTTTTATTATTTAACAACTAAAATTATTATATACCTATTATTGGTTTAATTGTATCAGATACCTATCTAAATGTTTGTTAAATTTCCAAATTAGGCACAATTTAAATATTTTACTTTCGAGTGGACTGGACAAAATGTATACCTAATAAACTCGGGGGGGGGGGGGAGCTCGCCTATTTATTATTTGTTACCATCATCGTTAAAAAAGTATTTAGGGGGACTATGCCCCTAAGTCTCTCCCCACATTGCGTTTATGTATAGCATTGATATCAGAAATTAAAATGTACACAAACGTATTTCTAAACATTATTTACTTATTTAATTATAACAAATTTACCAATGTTTTTATATACAATTGAATTTACTTGGATTACATTTGTAAATTTAAGGACACTCATTATTGAAATGTGCACAACAATTTATATAAACAAAATGTACATATGTAGTTGGGATAAATTTACTAACATTTTACACATAAAATTAATTTATTTTGAAAAACTCTGTATATTTACACAATACTTTTAATTGAAATTTACACAGAAATGTGCGTGAAAATTATTTACCTAAATATTTGTGACAAATTTATTTAGTTTTACATGCAAAATGAATTAGCAAAATATTCTGAGTAAATTTGCATTGCGTCGTTAATTGAACTATAATAACATTTTTTACAGTGTATAAGTTATTAAACTAGTCTTATTTAGCAATTCTATCCATTGTGGACCACATGCTGTAATACACAAAATATATGTACACATTTTTATAACACATATTTCATATTAGTTTAACTAATATTGTACTATGGCACCTAACTTAGAAAAATAACATACGGAGCGCTCCTTAAGGCTAGGATCACATGCACGTATTATATTACATAAAGTTGATCTATCAATTCTAAATTCGTAGAGTAAATCTTTAAGACTGTTGTGCTATGTAAAATAATAATTACGCTGTGAATATTTATAAAATATATTATGGGCGAATTATTGGAACTACCAAAATACCAAATAATACGTTTTTTTTCATAATAAATTACATTACTAATTTTTTTTTTTTCATGCCATCGAAAACCGGCCAGTGAGCAATCTATATATATATATATAATCAATGGTAATATTAAATAAATATTGTTATTTTTTATCATATCATAACAAAATTGTTATTAAAATAAGTGATTTACCTATATCAGATTAATGTTTTTTAACTAATACACCTACATAAACAATATTTAGGGGCCCATTATTTATTTTTGCGGGGGGGGGCAACATTTTTTTGTTACGCACTGGTTGGAACGAATACATCTCGCCTTCTAGCATTTTAGTATTAGCAGTTTAGTGTATTACACTACGTGTACACTCGTACACGGAATTAATCAATCTATTTGCCTAAGTCTAAAATAATTATAGGGATAAAAATAAAAAATAAAATAATAGTATTCAATTTAGTTATTTATTCCTATAACAATAGTATTACTATTTAAATATATTAACATTTCCGTATTTTTTGTTGATAATCTAATACGTCTTTTGGAAATGGTGTAGCCAACTTTTGAAAAGATCTTTTCCGGAATACACTTGTATACTCGATCGTTCCGAATAGATTTGTAATTAAGAAAAATTGTACCGATGTAACGAGTATTTTGGAATTTGTACTTTATTGTAATTGTACCGACAAAAAGAACGATAATCCCCACCACTACTGCGCATTACGTATTATTATATTACGAACGACGCGATTGCGGTCCGCCGTCACATGCTGCCCTCTGTCGACGGCCATCGCAAATGGCGAGCGAGTAAGACACATCTGCCGGGGGCCCACGGTCGCGGCTCGCTACGAGCAATAACAAGCAGCAATCGTGCTGTTTTCGTTGAGCGTGGGCACGCCATCGCTCACCATCGCTACCACGAGCCTCGACGGCACCACCAGCGTTTACAGAATTTTTAAATGTACGAAATACACGGCACGATGTAGTGACGGGCAAAAGTGGTAAAAATGTCGTGTAGGGTTTATAACGCCTCGCCCGGCGTTTTGCGAGAGACCGAGTACCAGGAGCACAGGAATAACACGCGTCAGGATAGCGGTGCAATACTACTGGCACTCCCCATTATTCAATAACCCATAATCCCACAATCATCTAAGGATTTCGGGTGAGGTTCCACAAAAATACGGATATCCGTTGTATTAAGTGTATAAGTGAATAAATATTATGTATAATATACATATATTATATTATGTGTACGTATATTATATATTGTGATATACATTACAATAACGTATTAAATGGATTAAAGAAAACGCATTCGTACCAGGATCGCAGGAGTAGGTCGCTCACTCTGAGTATCACACTGAGTGGTACCTGAAGCAAATTCATTTCTCTCGAATGTATGTGCATTTTTAGAATAGTGCGGGTGGACAGGGCCGTGTTTTATATGCCGATCAGTGGTGGATCCAAGGAGGGGGGGGTTGAACTCCATCCAAAATCAGGAAAAATATTTATTAAAAATCAATTATTTTATGAATTCAGAAAAAGATTTTTTTTTTAAGAGTACGAGGGAAAGTATATGATTTGTATTTTTATTCATATAAGGAAATAGTAGACTTATTATATTGTTTTATTTTTATATTTATTACTATAGTATTAATTTTTTTTTTGTGCTCGATATGTAAATTATTTACATTTGATCTAGGATAAATACGAAGTCTAGAAAAACAATTTAAAATTAACAATCTTTTAATTGAATAAGAAAAAAATTAATTTCTCGGGAAACAGTTGTTTAAATATACCACTATAATGATACATAACTGATTATTTTCAGAAATGTAAATGGTATTTATAAACGAGTTATTTATTATAAAATATAAACTTTTGTAACTGTAAACATTTTTATATTTTATTTTATTATGTTTTTAATAAAATGCTTGTATGTAGTATACATATTTACTTTAATATGTCGAAATGCATATAATATTGTTTGCATTTGTATAATTAAAATAAAAAGAAATAATTAAAAATCTGGGAAATCGAATAAACAGAACATAATATTATCAGATTTAAATGCTATAGCGAAATAATTAAAAAAAAAAAAAACAAAAAAAAACATTTTTTCTTATACCTAGTTAAACATTGTACTGCATTTATACATATATGCAATAAACTACGAAATAAAAACGACAAATAAAATTAGTATATCAGTTATTTATAAGCTATTTTTATACAGTATCTGCACAGTAAAAGCGTTAATACGGTTTCACAACACTTGAAATAATCATGCCTATTTGACTTCTCATGAGTTACAAATAACAACTATATTGCTCCAAGGAGAGATGTGTCAAACATTTCAGCGCCTCGGGGCGAAATTTTTTCTTCGAGGCTACTGGACACAGGTAGCATATTAAGAGCAAATAAGGGCGTCCCTCTTTTACAAAACTACGGTACCCGAGTCCCCTTTGGCTCCTCCTTAACATGGCCCTGGCTCCAAGACTATCAATGTCATAGTAACCGAATACTGTCCATCACACAGTTTTATTTTATTATTATTTTATTTTTATTTTAATTCTGTTTTGTATAAGGTATTAAAAGTCACTTTTACGGTATTCACAAAAAAATAACTGAATTGTAAAAATAATTTTTTTTTGTACCCATTGCTCACTAATAGTCAATATTATATAGTTATTAATGATAAAAATAAATTTATTCGTATTATAATATAAAGGTGACTTCGCACTATGCATGTTTCGCGTTTCGTGTTTTTCGTTTAATAATTATAGTATTACACATATTATATATGTATATAATATAATTATAGTATAAATAATTTTTCGTGTTTTTTGATTTCGTCAATTTTACCGTATCGTTTGCGAAACACGGCAAAAAGTTTTCGCAAAAAAATTTTTTTTGAAAAACTAAACACACTATTCACGAAATTCGACGAAAACGTGATAATACGAAACGCAAAACATGTATAATGTGGAGCAACCTTAAGAATAAAATTCTGATGCCAATTATTGACGTTAAATAAAGGAATTTTCCCGAACTGATTTAAGTAGGCTTGTCACAAATCATAATAAAAATACGTATATATTATTAGTCTATATGATATTTATAAATAGGTGACTAATAATAACAAAGAATAAATATTACGGACCGGGCCTAGTCGGGTTGGACATAAAAAAAAAAAAAATATGGACCGGGCCTGAGCGAGTGTGGGCATTTTATAAGTTTAAGTTTAGAGCCGGGTCGGGTCATAAAACAAAATGGCCCCTATAGAAGGGCCTCTAACGCGAGTACGAAACGGATTATACGGGACGCGATTAGACAACGGAGTGGTACACGCGGAGAAGTCAGCGCACCATCCAACAACAATAAAGGTCCCCACACACTGCCGCGGTGGCGGTGGCGGTGGCGATTTTTATCCAGTATAAACATAATATATTTATATACTACATACGATAATTGTATAGTTAATTAATTAATGCCTATGTCATACAATATATTATTTGATAAATTAACGATTTATCTATATAGTACGTTAGTACTATATTAAGTACATATACTATTATACATATTAGATTCATAATATATATATTGCATTGATTATTTTATATGAACTATTTTCAATAAGCTAAATAATATATTAAACGTTGGCGGCTATGGTCGAAATTCGGATGGAGGAATTTTAGAAGAATCGGCAATTGGTAAGCGCTTGGAAATGGGGAATTTAAACTTACCGACAAATAAGTCTTTACCAGATCAGGTTGAAGACTCGCCTATGGTTCTAATTGGTGATGAAGCGTTTGCTTTAAAACCATACCTATTAAAGCCCTTCCCACGCAGACAATCACGTAATAACATCCGACTTGACAATTATAATTATAGACTCTGCAGAGCGAGGCGTGTTGTTGAGAACGCATTTGGAATTTTAACAAAAAAATGGAGAATTCGTAATAGACCAATAGAAGTGAAAGAAGAAACAACAATTAAAATTACTATGGCTACTTGTATTTAACACAATTTTATACGAGTACAAAACTGCAACATAGATACTACAGAGCCAGATGAAAATGATTCTATAAGTACCTTGGGTGAACTAAGCATAAACAATCGAAGAGGAACTAATGAATCGTTAAGAATATGCGATAATTTCGTAGATTTCTTCAACTCTTGATCATTTTTTTTAATTCACTGTCAATTTTATAATTATTTTCCACTAGTATAAATTACAGTCTTCTATGATATTGAATGGATTATATAAGTAATGTATTCATTTCAATGTATAATTTTAATTATTATAACTATTAATCACTTTATTTTACTTAAATATATATTCAAATTATTATTATATTATAAATTAATATACATATTTATCTTTCTCTCCATACATATCTGGACTAATGACATTATCCCAAATATAATCCTTCTTCCTTATATCCTTAAATTCTGGATGGGTCATGTCGTACCGACATCGAATTATTTTTGACTATCATTATTAATTTTTCTATATTATCTTTTTTTCGAGGGAGACATGATAATTTATTATGTTTATAATAACTTTCTATTACTACTTGCTGTAAAACACTGTATCGCTGTACACGTTTATCACAATACTAATCACAAATCAGTTATGACTAAACACAAGCGTTTTGTTCAAATCATTTTGACTTAAAATAAACATTGTTAAAGTCGATTTCATTCGAACACAAATTGAATCTAGATATGCGTGACGCATTTTCTCAGAAGTTGAGAAGTGGTATAATAAATACCTTATTATTTTTAACATTTCATTATGTTTTATAAATAATATTTACTTTTTAATACATTTTAATATGGTATCCACTTACTAACATTTAAAAACAATTAATTAGTAGTTGGTTAGTTAGTTAATAATCAATAAAAAATAGTAATTTTTAATTTCGTACAATTATACATATTCTCATGATCTTAGAGTATAATATTAAATAATTATTGATAATAAAAATTTATTTGAATTACTAATGTTGATTTTTGGGAAACATTAAGAATGTCAATTGAAAATACCGCTGAGCGGTGGCGATGAAATCGAGCATGCTGCGGTTTTTAAAATATCGCAGCGGCGGTATTTTTCCGCGACCGAATTACCGCAGCAGTGTGTGGACTCCCATTACAATACGCGCGTACGTGAATAAAACGCCACCGCCACGGCGGCAGTGTGTACGCGTTCGTACGGAATCAGCGTCCAAGACGGTCGCTGGGCTCCTGGTACCGAAAAATCATTTGTAGGTCCCATTTCATGGTCGATTTTTCATTATCATTGCTCGTAAAATATTCCACTGTGATACAGCGGCGTATTCACGTGTTCACGAATCTCATTTGTCTTGTACGTGTGAACGATGTAAATATGTATGAAAAATAAAAATATAGAACTTATAAATGAAAAATCGGTCAGACTCCGTTATTACGTACGATGCGATCGTTGGCCGTCACGTGCTGCCTCCTGTTGGCGGCCGTCGCAAGTGGCGTGCGAGTACGAAAGGTGTACCGGGGCCTCACGATAACATGCCCACGTACAAACCCACCAACGTTACAACACCTCTTCACCACTACAACACTCCGAATGTTCTACGCAATCACTACTGTCTACGAACGCCCCGTTTCAGCATTGTCGCCACTACATCCGACACAACAGTTGCGTTCGTCCATACACCAATACGACATCATTCCGTTACTGCCGCGCGTACCACCTCTCCACCACCACAACACTCCGACGTTACAGCATCGCCTACGCTACCACCCGACCACCTCTCCGTTGTTGCATTCACGCGCGTTCTCCGACCGTCTCCGTCTACGCATTGTCACGTCGCTCCCTTGCCACTACCCCTGGGTGGGCAACCGGCGGCCAACGAGTTTTGTTTATCCAGCCCGTGCTACATTTCAAATTTGCATGTTGAATTAAATAACTAATTTATAAAATTTTAAATGTTTAATTATACCAGTAGTCTTTAGTACAAGAATCTTTGGTTCACTTTTTTAAGGGGCCCCCCTGCGGACAAAGTCTGCGCACGCCTATGTATGTACCGAATTGTTTAAACATATTAGTTTCTTCATGTCGTGCTGTTGTGTGTGTTGTATTTATTATTTTCGTGTGTATAAATGCTAATTAAAATGCATTCCTTATAATGATACCAAGGTTTTGAGCGACCATTTTATTATAACATTAAAAAGTAGTAATTAATTAATATGATTAATATGATAAATAGGTCCGTTTTTAAAAATTTGGCGCCCCCGGCCATATAATTTATACCCCCCCCCCTAAAATAAATAATAATATAACACTTATTATTTCGTCCATAATCGAGATTCTTTAATATTAAAATATAACATATAAATGAAAATCGTTTAATACTTTTTTCAACTAACAAATTAAACAAATTATAACATAATAAAACATACAATTTCCTTTATTTATAATTAACTAATTATAATATAATAAAAATACAATTTTTTTAATTTAAAAATTATAACATAATAAAACATACTATTTTCTTTTTTTTATTGTTTTCTTTTTTTTTCATTAGGTACATTATTTTTAAAATTAATTTTGCTAAAATATTTTGCCACCCCTGAGACTTGACGCCCCCGGGCATGTGCCTACCCCCCCCTAAATACGGGCCTGATGATAAATATAAATTTTTTATTGACAGTCCTAAACTTATATCGATTTTTAGTTATAGCTTTCGTGATGAATGTCGTTGGCACCATCTTTCTCCCGTTTTTGTGTTCATCGTGGTGTGTACATCAGTATTATTCGTTAGTCGTTCTACATCCATCTTGTACATACCACGTTTTCGGTGTTCGTATATTTCGTGTCTGCTGTTTATTATTGTGATTAACTTGGTTTTAGTTAGTGACTGTGTTTTAGTGGTTGCACGCATCTAGTGCTGTGATTTTAATTTTTA
>NW_020273457.1:0-5036 GCF_003268045.1 Sipha flava
AAATATCAGTTAACTACTGCCCTGTAAGTAATAAGTATTTAAAAAAAAACCATAAGAATTTAGTATTGATGTATATAGTATATTATAATTTATTATAATTTTCTGAAGTTTATGAATTATGTGTGATTTCATATTTTGTGAATATCAGAATAATAGCAAATTATAATGGACGGCATAAAATAGTGTGAATAATATAAAATCAACTGATGATAATCGATAATCTTATTTCTGAATTCTGGTTGTTTCTTCGAACTGCGATAATTATTATTTATATATCACTGTCTACCGATAACGACGACGTGTCGTCGTCGTCGTACCGGTTACAGTTGTTTCAGTAGTGGAGTGGGGGTTTTAGTTCACCGACCGAACGCTAGCAATGGGAACAGCGCACAAATCAATGACGAATATTTGTATGCACCATAAAACATTGTTAAAAAACTGTTTTACGGGAACATAAAATACACTGACTACATTTATAATAAACTCATGAAATTTTCATCATGTATTGGGGAGAATTTTATTTGTGATTTAGTGTTTTTATTTTTTTCATATTTTGACTCATTGTAGTTTTATAAGCTTTTTAAAAACATATAATATCATACATATTTGAGCTTTAATAACTCCTTTCCTAATTATTTTAATAAAAAAATAAAAACATTACGTCACAGAAATAGTTGTCTTCTATATTGTGTAAAAATTTTGAATCCCTAGGGTGATTATAGCTCTGATAAAACGTGTTCGCGTGAACCTTGTTTTTGGTCTCAATATTTACGTGTGTAGCGTCCTCTTAAAGAGTATGATGTCATCAGCATATCGAATAACACCATTAGAGTTCAAGTATTGGTTAGTATGACTTAAATTATAGTTTAGTAGTTAATCCCCGGTTACAATTTATGTTCATTCATTTATAGTTTGAGATGGTATATGTTGGGAAAATATTCTGATACAATCATCAAAGAAAACCGAAATACAGACTGTGATTCTGAAGAATGTTTGGTTGATTGTGATGGCCACTAAATTATCAATTGCTACATATTGTCTTTTATCCGACAATAAATATACCTACTAAAAATATCAATAATATCAAATTAATAAACATTATAAATTCTTTTGATTTTGTCTAACAGTAAAAATATATACACGTTACAACCATTCAATTCTTGATGAAACGGTATAATGACAACACTTTCTCAGTCCAGTTATAAATGTAAATTAGTTTTTAGCATAAACTATTTATATTATTGAATATATAATCTATTCAACTCAAGAGCACACCGGTTTGCGCATGTACGACTAATCGCTGCCCGCTGCCCGACCTCTTCAAACTTAATTGATCGACAATAATCGTTTCCGGTCGATTCTTATCACCGTGCACCGTTATAAATCGTACACCGTCGACTACGACGCACAGTGTTTTAAAATCGGTAAAAGCTGGCCGAAATTAATTATTCTTAAATTTTATACCATAAAAAATCAAAAAGTATCGGATCATGATGTTTAAACGCCCTATTACTCAAATTTGTTATCAGTTTTAAAATGCACCTCTTTTTTGGGGAGTTGAAAGGGTTAATAGAACCTACATTTTATATAATTTTATATTTATTATTAAAAAAAAAAAAAAAAATATTTTTGCAGAAAAATGTACTAAACTTTTAGTATATTATATAATCAAATTAATAGTTAAAAAAAAAATAAGTGTCTTCTTTCTCATCTTCGTCAGAACTAACATACTATTTGAACTGTTAACTTCTTCAAATAATTCTTCTACTTCATTGGGAAAGCACTTCTTTCTTCTATTCACTATGTGAAGTTCACTTATCTTCGGATCTGACGATAACAACAACCTATTAAATAGATCTCTGTTTCTATTCGAGATGATTTTCTCGTAAAATGTTCTCTATATTTTTTTATATCTTTGTTCCTGGATTCTTGGGCTTCTTCACTTAACTGGCCAATAGGTAAAACAAATGAAGCTACTATGTATGGTCCATGAATTAATATTTTATGTACACTGGGAGGCATGTAAAACCATTCATATAAGTGTACATATAACTGAACAGTACTCCAACAATAATCTTCTAATTTCTTTACGTTTAATTGTTGTCCACTTGATAAACACTGAAGAATGACCCCAAAACGAATAATTAATGTTTCATCAATACCGGTAATTTCAGCTGATGTTTTGTAATTCTTGAAAAATCTTTTAGCAGTGTTCCCATCATTACTACTCCCAACCTGGCTTGAGGAAGTCGACCAACAAATCTAATTTCTTTTTAAAATCATTTTAAATTTGTTTTTTCCGTTTGGCCAACAATTGATCAGTGCCATTTTTTTTTATTAACCTACAAAAATACAATAGTAATAATTTAATATATTTGTTATGAAATTAATTTTGTTATAATATTTACCTTTCACTGTTAACCCTTGGTTAGGTAGGTGAAAAAATGTTACATTAATAGGTATCATGGGTCTGATAAACCCATATTAATACATCGGTTTTACTCTTTTATGGTAAAACTTTTTTTCTTCAGATATGAATAACAATTACATAGATACTATTAGAAATATATTGTAACAATTACGAAACAAAAAAAAGAAAATATTTAATGGTTATAAATAAAAACGATTGACCCTTCTTACGAATATAATAAAAAAAAATAAAAAAATTGATCTCCATTTTAAATTATGATAATTACAATTTTTAATAATTAACAAAGTTAGAAAATAAATTATATACATCGAAAAAAACAGTTTATTATAAAATTTAGAAAAAAAACAAATTTATTTTATAAATTATGTACCTCTGAATAACACTCTTCACAAACGAATTTTGCGTGTTTTATACATAACCATTTTTGGCAGTCTCCACAATAGTATTGTGTTTTGCTGTCACTTTTGCAATAATGGCATCTTCCTCGTTTTCCTTTATTTGGTACCTGCGTATATTCTTTAATTCCACTTAGACGTTTTGCTGACTGCCTCAATAGTGTTGGCAAATGTTTATTATGAGCCCTCTGTACTAAACTTTTCTTTCTTTTACTAATGACAGAGATAGGTTTTTTTACGTAAGCTCGTCTCGCCATATTTCTTTTGTTATTTGTGTTATGAATAATGCCACCATTTATTTATGAAATATTCAATATATAAAAAAAACATTGTTAGTGGCCAGCGATTAGTATTCCTTGCAACTGAGTAGTCGGTAGTCATTCGATCCATGTTATCGACTCCCCCTTTCGTACTATTATAAAATGTTATTATTTCTGGTTTATTTTTTTTCGCCAGATTCCGGGTCAATTTTGTCATCATTATGTAAACTAGAAATCAAGATAACAACTTTATTTTTTTTTAGGAATATATGTTACTATAGTGCAGTTTTCTTGGAATCCAAATGTACAAGAATACACTGGTTTATTTTTAGTTGTAACAAATGATGTAGGCAATTCCCTTTTATTTTTTCCTTATAGTGCCAACGATTGTCAATTTATGTAATGTTAGCATTGTATGTACCAAGTTATAACTAGTAAACTATCTAAAGTTATATTTCTGTTTGTTCCAAAACAATTTTTATTACGTGAATGAATAGGTTGGGTCTCACAGACCTATTTCGTTTTCCAGCTGAATTAAATGATACTGATATTGAAAAATAAATACAAACTATGATAACAAATGGTTGTTAGGTATATTGACTACAGCTATTGAAGATATCAAGTATTACTGTATGACCAACATAACATTTTATCGATATTTAAAATGCTCGGGTCTGATAACGTGGAGCAGACATTCAAAACATTTTATATATGCATGCAATGTAGATAATCCAAATCTGTAAAATAATAAAATAATAAAATACTACACATTTACTTTTAAATTGAAGCTGTATAACTACCTATAATTTTCTCGATTTACTACAACATTTTTCATTAGTTCTAACTTATTCATTTGTGAAATATTTAAGTTGCAAATATAACATTTCATCGATGAAGTCTCTATCACTGCATTACATATTTTACCATCAATCACTGTAAAGTCCATCGAAAACTTAACTGCGCCTTTATCATGTATATGAAGAGTGAGTTGACTAATTTGCTGACTCAAATAATTTTCCTTGTTTAGTGACAATTCAGTAGTTTCTTTAGCATATTGCAGTCGAATCGGTCCACAATATCTAGTTGAAGAGCACGCAAGGTTTTGCCATATAACATGGTTATCAACTTCATTGGCTAAATATATTGGTACCATTGAAGTTACAAATAAACTACTATCACTTTAACCACTTAAAGTACTTTTTTTTATACTCTGAAAATCCAGAGCTACCATCGAATCCACATTTGCATTTCAAAATATAATTGCCAGTCTTCAACTTATTAGAAATATTTACAAGTAGTCTCTTAGCGGTATGATTAAGTAGGGCTTGTAATTTTACCTCACATATTTCTTCTGTAATTGATATTTCATCAGGATAAGAATCATTTTTCGTAGCTAACACTTTATTATACGCATGATAAATGTCATGGTTGAGTTTTAATGCTTGCTTTCGAAGAAGTTTGTACCGGTGTACTGATAATGATGCAGAAATTATCAATCCAAGAGCTTAATCTGTCGTCATTTGTGTGGCCTCTTGTTGACGTTTATGTGCTTGCCAAGCATGGCGTATTTTTTTTACCTTTAGTGAGGGTAGTATTAGATATATTAGACATATTTTAATAGCGTTAACTGTTTCTTGAATATCTATTGACGTGTTATTTTTGTCGATTTGTAATTGCAAACACACATAATCTAGAGCTATTTTCTCTTTTTCTTCATTAGAAATAGCACCAATATTTAAATGAATGATATTATAAATATCTTTCTTTAAAATAATTTTTGTAGCTGCCATAATAGTATTAGAAAATAAATTGTAAATACAACAACGGCTCGAACACTATTACTGCACATAAACAATAAAACTAAGACTAAAATCAGCGTACTTATACGGTAGTAACTAAGTAGGGGGGCAGATATGGGCAGCAAAGTTGTATATTATATTAAAGTACAGA
>NW_020273458.1:0-4299 GCF_003268045.1 Sipha flava
TACAAATATTAGACTTTGGAAATGTCTTGGAATCACACCAACAAAAACTTCATTTGAATATCATGTTTCTGGAGAACAAATTTACATGTTTGCTGACGTTTTACATCTCCTGAAACTTGTTAGAAATCATTTAGTGGTTTTATTTACCGAATCAAACATACATTGGAAAACAAATTCTTCAAGAAGTTTTTGGTCTAAACAAAGGAGATTTAAGTTGTTTTTACAAAGTTACAGATCTCCATTTAAATGTAGTAGGATCACAAAGACAAAATGTAAAATTGGCAGCCCAGGTATTATCTAATTTAATGGCAAAAGCAATTTCATATTTTGGCCAAAAAAATGTATTGCAATTCTCTAATTGGAAAGAAGTAAGTTAATATTATAATAAAAAAATTAATATTTAGACTTAGAAGTTCACATCTATCATTGTATACTCTTACTAGTTTCATTATTAATGTTATTTCCTTCTACCTTCCAATAATGTTATTATAAAATTGTTTAAATGCTTAATTTTTAATTCTATCCAGGCATCAAATGTAATCAAACTATTTAACAATTGGTTTAATTTACTTAATACGCAACTACCTAAAGATAAATTTATATTATCTTATGGACTGGATTTAGACAACCAAAATAAAATACTATCGGAAATGAACAAATTAATAGAAAACAAAAGAGTTTACTTAAAAGGTAAACAAACTACATGTTTAAAGCCGTTTCAAAAAGGTATTGTACAATATAATATGTATATTATTGTATATGTATATGTAATATGTATATGTATATTAATTTCATTGATATAAATATATAAACAATTTTTAATTATATTGAATAATTATTACCAATACATCATTGAAACTAATGTTTGAAGATGTAAAAAAAAGGTATCCTGACGTCAAATATACACTCACAAGTAGAGTTAATCAGGATGTACTTGAAAACTTTTTTAGCTCATTAAGAGGACGCTATACCAAAAGCAAAACGTATGCAACGGCCAAGAGAATGCGCTATTAAGTGTTTTCACGATCCGCAAGCACGCGACGTTTGGGCCACGCCCAGTACTCGTAGTCGGCGGCCGGTCGACGATTGTACTCGTTCGGGAGCGGTGTTCATTATTTTCTGAACATTCGCATGTAACGGGTCGCGTAAATATAAAATGCATATATAATACGTAAGTGCTGCTGTAATATTTTCAATATTCGCGCGTAACTACGCGATTTATATTTATTGCGTTATTAGGTATACAACCTACGTACTACTCTCAGTATTTCATAAAAAGTATAAATTAACTGTATTATTATAATAGTATATAATATCTCATAATAATGTACAACTATAACCTAAATATCAAAATATTAGTTTTCTAATAGATAAATGCATTGCATATATTTTACGTTATAGTTTTGTATATGTACCTACCACATATACTTCTTATATAATAGTTTTTGTGCATTTTTTAACATGATGCAGTTGTTAAAGTACTAATAAAGTTGTATAATGAGTTGGTTATGGGTGGATAAGTAATTTTGGAGTGGAATATGATAATAACACGTTTATATCTATCTTTAGAATAAATTAAATTTTTTCTTTTGTTTGAATTAATACTATTTTTTATTCTCTCCGATTCTCTTATATCTGCCTTGAGCATACGTTTAGGGTATAATGGATTGACAATCTCTGGGAGCAAACATTCGTTATAAAATCTAAAATAAAAAAATAATTCAGTACAACAAATAATTATGGATTAAAAATTAAAATATATTTAATAATGCAACATACATTTTTAATTTGTTGACCATTTTATTTTCCCAAAATGAACTGTCATATTTAATTATTTCAATATGTATCCAGTTTGAAGTGTATAATACAAAGTAGCCCATATCTCTTCGAGATATGTGCAATTGTCCGATTATTTGAAAATAATATTCATGGTCTAATTTTAATTTAACAGATCCATCGATTATTTTACAATATTGTAGCTGTAAATTTAAAACAAACTACAATTATTTAAATACAAATGGATTTTTTTAGGTTTATAAATATAATATTAATGTTTATAGCTAAGTACCTATTTAATTATTAAATAGTTATACAACATAATAATATACTTACAAGTTTATTTGTCACGGCATCAATTGCATTTAAAGTATTCTTGGCAGAAAAGGGACATTTAATTTCAACAATGGTGTTATCTTCTATCAGACCATCTAAACATTGATTGCAAACATAAATATATTTCCTTATATAAATATCTAATACCATTATACACTTATACATATAAGCTTACGTGACAGCTTTTTCGATATGAATTAATTGTAATAATTCTAAATTGCAAAATATTAGTTACCTGGACTCGCTGCTAAATATGGAATTATTGGATTTATCAATAAACCGCATGTTTTTATTTTTTTATTAATATTTTTTTCTATTTCTGTACGAGCAATAGCCTCCATGTCTCGACCATATTGTAAAGACTTCGCCTGCGCTTCACATGCATATAACAAATCATACACCAAATTCTTACAACTGGTAGTACATCTCATTTTAAATATTCGACCAAAACGAGAAGTAATAAGTCGAATCCTACGCTCTTTAAAGCAAGTTTGATTATTGCTCTGTTCCCGCGTAACAAATCAACGACCAAAGGTTCCGCAAACCCATTATCTCCATCAGGTCCATTAACTGAATAATGTATATGATTTCTACATTCTGGAAATAGTCGTCGTCTTTTCGTGGTGTTAGAAAGTTTTCGACTGTGATTATTTAAATATGATTTCCCAAATTTCCCCGTACAACATTTTTTAAATTAAACCTATAAAATATTTTTTATTAATTCAATATTATTTTTAATATATTATCTGGACTATGGTCGTTAGTCATCTTTTTGTGAATTTTTCGTAAGAATTCTTTTGTATTAAATACTACAACTGCTGCTTTAATTCGAGTGTTATAGTTTCCTCGACTAGAAAAGTTTATTTGTTTACCACCTATATGTTTATTTATTATAGAGTTAAATTGTTCACAAATATTATTTGTTTTGTTTTCTAGTAAATTGGAAGCTTGACAAACTAGCATATCATTAGAAGTCAAATCTTCTGTTTCTGTACTAAAATTATTTTCAATAATTTCAGTTTTTTTTCAGTATCTTTATACGTCGTTTGTTTTCTAAAAAAAATTAAATATGCCTAATAATTTTATTGCCATTTATAAAAAAAAAAACTACAGTGTAAAATTGTATAGCTATTCTAAATATAGAAAAAAACTTAAAAAACTTGAATTAAAATAACGGTATATTCTAAAATGATTTAAAATATTTGTTGTTATTCAAAAAGTATAAGTCGTAGAAAATTGAAACTTTCACTAGTAATTGAAATGTTTAATAAGTTTAGTAAATTATGTTTTAAAAACACGTGAAATAATTAGATACTTACACTACATTCAGTTTTTCCTCTTTTTGTGTTTTTTTCATACGTAACCGCTGAGATAGTTTACTTACCTGGGCTCTTTGTTTCTTTGGTGTCATTATATTTTTCAACACCACAAAAATAAATAAAAAAATTGACTGACAGATATAACGCGCGTATACGATTAAAAAAAATGTCTCTGTTACTAAACAAACAAGTATAGATGTTATTAGTTCAATTAACTTACACGAAGTGAACAATTGGTGTTAAATATAAGAATAAACAATTATTGTACATGGGCTAAATTTAATATAGGCACAGACATAATATTGTAGAGTTTATAAATATCTAAAATATCAAGCCACTTCCAAGAACTGAGTAATTTATTAAACTTTCATTTGTCTTTTATAAACTTTTTATTGTAGAAATATGGAATTAATGAACAAATAATACATATCGCTGTAATGATAACTAACTCTTTTATTCCAAAATAAAAGACTAAATATTACTGACATATTATCTTATTCAGTAACATTTTATGCATCATACAAAACGTAAAATAAAATAAATAATATGGGTATAGCCGTAAGCCTGTAACGATCAACTAGCGAATCATATATTTCATATCTAAAACTTCCATGTAAATTATTTTATAATTTTGTTCATCATAATAAAAATTACTTTTTATTATAAAATAAAACTAATTACACACAATATATTTTTAATTTTTAAAATTTCTAAGTATATGCCATACTTCCGTGTAGCTAATATATTTTTAACACATTTACAATATATGTAGGTACATATTATTACAAGCTTTGCAAGCTCATGTGCTGCCGATTTGGCTTTAATTAAAATATTAACAAGACTTGGCAGTGGCGTGCTTAGCTTTTTT